>NW_028315320.1:0-219744 GCF_046866305.1 Octopus bimaculoides | reverse complement strand
GCAAAATTATGTGAGTTTGAGTTTTGTGAAAATGGTTGTGACTTCGGTGAACTCTTTGATAATTATAATGTTTTCATCAGACATCTAGCCTATATTAACACACTAGACCTCAAAATGAATAGTGGTTTTTGCAAGAATGAAAACTATCTAAAAGTGTCAAAAACGACTGGAAATCGTGAAATTAGCATCTTGGAGTTTTCTTGGTTTTCATGATTATTTGCAAAATCATGTGAGTTTGAGTTATGTGAAATGGTTGTGACTTCGGTGAACTCTTTGATAAATATAATGTTTTCATCAACCATCTAGCCTATATTAAGCCACTAGACTTCAAAATGGAAACTGGTTTTTGATAAAATGAAAATTATCTCAAAGTGAACGAACGACTGGAAAACACGATATTCGCTTTCGCAAGTTTTGTTGGTTTTTCATGGTTATTTGCAAAATTATGTGAGTTTGAGTTAAATGATAATGGTTGTGAAAGCGGTGAACTCTTTGATAGATATAATGTTTTCATTAACCATCTAGCCTATACGAATCCAATAGACTTCAAAATGAATAGTGTTTTGTGCAAAAAAGAAACCTATCTATAAGTGGGAAATAACGACTGGAAATACTGAAATTAGGATCTTCAAATCTTGTTGGCGTTTCATTATTATTTTCAAAATTATGTGAGTTTGAGATTTGTGAAAATGGTTGTGACTTCGGTGAACTCTTTGATAAATATAATGTTTTCATCAGGCATCTAGCCTATATTAACCCACTAGACTTCAAAATGAATAGTGGTTTTCATCAATCATCTAGCCTATAATAAGCCACTAGACTTCAAAATGGAAACTGGTTTTTGATAAAATGAAAATTATCTAAAAGTGAAAAAACGACTGGAAAACATGATATTCGCTTTCGCAAGTTTTGTTGGTTTTTCATGGTTATTTGCAAAATTATGTGAGTTTGAGTTAAATGATAATGGTTGTGAAAGCGGTGAACTCTTTGATAGATATAATGTTTTCATTAACCATCTAGCCTATACGAACCCAATAGACTTCAAAATGAATAGTGGTTTTTGCAAAAATGAAAACAATCTAAAAGTATCAAAAACGACTGGAAATCATGAAATTAGCATCTTCGACTTTTGTTGGTTTTCATGAATATTTGCAAGATCATGTGAGTTTGTGTTATGTGAAAAAGGTGGTGACTTCGGTGAACACTTTGATAAATATAATGTTTTCATCAACCATCTAGCCTATATTAAGCCACTAGACTTCAAAATGGAAACTGGTTTTTGATAAAATGAAAACTATCTAAAAGTGAAAAAACGACTGGAAAACATGATATTCGCTTTTGCAAGTTTTGTTGGTTTTTCATTGTTATTTGCAAAATTATGTGAGTTTGAGTTTTGTGAAAATGGTTGTGACTTCGGTGAACTCTTTGATAAATATAATGTTTTCATCAGACATCTAGCCTATATTAACACACTAGACCTCAAAATGAATAGTGGTTTTTGCAAGAATGAAAACTATCTAAAAGTGTCAAAAACGACTGGAAATCGTGAAATTAGCATCTTGGAGTTTTCTTGGTTTTCATGATTATTTGCAAAATCATGTGAGTTTGAGTTATGTGAAATGGTTGTGACTTCGGTGAACTCTTTGATAAATATAATGTTTTCATCAACCATCTAGCCTATATTAAGCCACTAGACTTCAAAATGGAAACTGGTTTTTGATAAAATGAAAATTATCTCAAAGTGAACGAACGACTGGAAAACACGATATTCGCTTTCGCAAGTTTTGTTGGTTTTTCATGGTTATTTGCAAAATTATGTGAGTTTGAGTTAAATGATAATGGTTGTGAAAGCGGTGAACTCTTTGATAGATATAATGTTTTCATTAACCATCTAGCCTATACGAATCCAATAGACTTCAAAATGAATAGTGTTTTGTGCAAAAAAGAAACCTATCTATAAGTGTGAAATAACGACTGGAAATACTGAAATTAGGATCTTCAAATCTTGTTGGCGTTTCATTATTATTTTCAAAATTATGTGAGTTTGAGATTTGTGAAAATGGTTGTGACTTCGGTGAACTCTTTGATAAATATAATGTTTTCATCAGGCATCTAGCCTATATTAACCCACTAGACTTCAAAATGAATAGTGGTTTTCATCAATCATCTAGCCTATAATAAGCCACTAGACTTCAAAATGGAAACTGGTTTTTGATAAAATGAAAATTATCTAAAAGTGAAAAAACGACTGGAAAACATGATATTCGCTTTCGCAAGTTTTGTTGGTTTTTCATGGTTATTTGCAAAATTATGTGAGTTTGAGTTTTGTGAAAATGGTTGTGACTTCGGTGAACTCTTTGATAAATATAATGTTTTCATCAGACATCTAGCCTATATTAACACACTAGACTTCAAAATGAATAGTGGTTTTTGCAAAAATGAAAACTATCTAAAAGTGTCAAAAACGACTGGAAATCATGAAATTAGCATCTTGGAGTTTTCTTGGTTTTCATGATTATTTGCAAAATCATGTGAGTTTGAGTTATGTGAAATGGTTGTGACTTCGGTGAACTCTTTGATAAATATAATGTTTTCATCAACCATCTAGCCTATATTAAGCCACTAGACTTCAAAATGGAAACTGGTTTTTGATAAAATGAAAATTATCTCAAAGTGAACGAACGACTGGAAAACACGATATTCGCTTTCGCAAGTTTTGTTGGTTTTTCATGGTTATTTGCAAAATTATGTGAGTTTGAGTTAAATGATAATGGTTGTGAAAGCGGTGAACTCTTTGATAGATATAATGTTTTCATTAACCATCTAGCCTATACGAATCCAATAGACTTCAAAATGAATAGTGTTTTGTGCAAAAAAGAAACCTATCTATAAGTGTGAAATAACGACTGGAAATACTGAAATTAGGATCTTCAAATCTTGTTGGCGTTTCATTATTATTTTCAAAATTATGTGAGTTTGAGATTTGTGAAAATGGTTGTGACTTCGGTGAACTCTTTGATAAATATAATGTTTTCATCAGGCATCTAGCCTATATTAACCCACTAGACTTCAAAATGAATAGTGGTTTTCATCAATCATCTAGCCTATAATAAGCCACTAGACTTCAAAATGGAAACTGGTTTTTGATAAAATGAAAATTATCTAAAAGTGAAAAAACGACTGGAAAACATGATATTCGCTTTCGCAAGTTTTGTTGGTTTTTCATGGTTATTTGCAAAATTATGTGAGTTTAAGTTTTGTGAAAATGGTTGTGACTTCGGTGAACTCTTTGATAAATATAATGTTTTCATCAGACATCTAGCCTATATTAACACACTAGACTTCAAAATGAATAGTGGTTTTTGCAAAAATGAAAACTATCTAAAAGTGTCAAAAACGACTGGAAATCATGAAATTAGCATCTTGGAGTTTTCTTGGTTTTCATGATTATTTGCAAAATCATGTGAGTTTGAGTTATGTGAAAATGGTTGTGACTTCGGTGAACTCTTTGATAAATATAATGTTTTCATCAACCATCTAGCCTATATTAAGACTTCAAAATGGAAACTGGTTTTTGATAAAATGAAAATTATCTAAAAGTGAAAAAACGACTGGAAAACACGATATTCGCTTTTGCAAGTTTTGTTGGTTTTTCATGGTTATTTGCAAAATTATGTGAGTTTGAGTTAAATGATAATGGTTGTGACTGCGGTGAACTCTTTGATAGATATAATGTTTTCATTAACCATCTAGCCTATACTAACCAAATAGACTTCAAAATGAATAGTGTTTTGTGCAAAAAAGAAACCTATCTATAAGTGTGAAAAAACGACTGGAAATACTGAAATTAGCATCTTCAAGTTTTGTTGGCGTTTCATTATTATTTTCAAAATTATGTGAGTTTGAGATTTGTGAAAATGGTTGTGACTTCGGTGAACTCTTTGATAAATATAATGTTTTCATCAGACATCTAGCCTATATTAACCCACTAGACTTCAAAATGAATAGTGGTTTTTGCAAAAATGAAAACTATCAAAAAGTCTCAAAAAACGAGTGCAAAACACCAAATTCACCTTTTGAAATTCAAAATGAATAGTGAATTTTGCAAAAATGAAAACTATCTAAAAGTGTCAAAAATGACTGGAAATCATGAAATTAGCATCTTCGAATTTTGTTGGTGTTCATGAATATTTTCAAAATTATGTGAGTTTGAGTTTTGTGAAAATGGTTGTGACTTCGGTGAACTCTTTGATAAATATAATGTTTTCATCAATCATCGAGCCTATATTAAGCCACTAGACTTCAAAATGGAAACTGGTTTTTGATAAAATGAAAATTATCTAAAAGTGAAAAAACGACTGGAAAACACGATATTCGTTTTCGTAAGTTTTGTTGGTTTTTCATGGTTATTTGCAAAATTATGTGAGTTTGAGTTAAATGATAATGGTTGTGACTGCGGTGAACTCTTTTGTGCAAAAAAGAAACCTATCTATAAGTGTGAAAAAACGACTGGAAATACTGAAATTAGCATCTTCAAGTTTTGTTGGCGTTTCATTATTATTTTCAAAATTATGTGAGTTTGAGATTTGTGAAAATGGTTGTGACTTCGGTGAACTCTTTGATAAATATAATGTTTTCATCAGACATCTAGCCTATATTAACCCAGTAGACTTCAAAATGAATAGTGGTTTTTGCAAAAATTAAAACTATCTAAAAGTGTCAAAAATGACTGGAAATCATGAAATTAGCATCGACTTTTGTTGGTTTTCATGAATATTTGCAAAATCATGTGAGTTTGAGTTATGTGAAAATGGTTGTGACTTCGGTGAACTCTTTGATAAATATAATATTTTCATCAACCATCTAGCCTATATTAAGCCACTAGACTTCAAAATGGAAATTGGTTTTTGATAAAATGAAAATTATCTAAAAGTGAACGAACGACTGGAAAACACGATATTCGCTTTCGCAAGTTTTGTTGGTTTTTCATGGTTATTTGCAAAATTATGTGAGTTTGAGTTAAATGATAATGGTTGTGAAAGCGGTGAACTCTTTGATAGATATAATGTTTTCATTAACCATCTAGCCTATACGAATCCAATAGACTTCAAAATGAATAGTGTTTTGTGCAAAAAAGAAACCTATCTATAAGTGTGAAAAAACGACTGGAAATACTGAAATTAGCATCTTCAAGTTTTGTTGGCGTTTCATTATTATTTTCAAAATTATGTGAGTTTGAGATTTGTGAAAATGGTTGTGACTTCGGTGAACTCTTTGATAAATATAATGTTTTCATCAGACATCTAGCCTATATTAACCCACTAGACTTCAAAATGAATAGTGGTTTTTGCAAAAATGAAAACTATCAAAAAGTCTCAAAAAACGAGTGCAAAACACCAAATTCACCTTTTGAAATTCAAAATGAATAGTGAATTTTGCAAAAATGAAAACTATCTAAAAGTGTCAAAAATGACTGGAAATCATGAAATTAGCATCTTCGAATTTTGTTGGTGTTCATGATTATTTTCAAAATTATGTGAGTTTGAGTTTTGTGAAAATGGTTGTGACTTCGGTGAACTCTTTGATAAATATAATGTTTTCATCAATCATCGAGCCTATATTAAGCCACTAGACTTCAAAATGGAAACTGGTTTTTGATAAAATGAAAATTATCTAAAAGTGAAAAAACGACTGGAAAACACGATATTCGTTTTCGTAAGTTTTGTTGGTTATTTGCAAAATTATGTGAGTTTGAGTTAAATGATAATGGTTGTGACTGCGGTGAACTCTTTGATAGATATAATGTTTTCATTAACCATCTAGCCTATACTAACCCAATAGACTTCAAAAGGAATAGTGGTTTTTGCAAAAATGAAAACTATCTAAAAGTGTCAAAAATGACTGGAAATCATGAAATTAGCATCGACTTTTGTTGGTTTTCATGAATATTTGCAAAATCATGTGAGTTTGAGTTATGTGAAAATGGTTGTGACTTCGGTGAACTCTTTGATAAATATAATGTTTTCATCAACCATCTAGCCTATATTAAGCCACTAGACTTCAAAATGGAAACTGGTTTTTGATAAAATGAAAATTATCTAAAAGTGAACGAACGACTGGAAAACACGATATTCGCTTTCGCAAGTTTTGTTGGTTTTTCATGGTTATTTGCAAAATTATGTGAGTTTGAGTTAAATGATAATGGTTGTGAAAGCGGTGAACTCTTTGATAGATATAATGTTTTCATTAACCATCTAGCCTATACGAATCCAATAGACTTCAAAATGAATAGTGTTTTGTGCAAAAAAGAAACCTATCTCTAAGTGTGAAAAAACGACTGGAAATACTGAAATTAGCATCTTCAAGTTTTGTTGGCGTTTCATTATTATTTTCAAAATTATGTGAGTTTGAGATTTGTGAAAATGGTTGTGACTTCGGTGAACTCTTTGATAAATATAATGTTTTCATCAGACATCTAGCCTATATTAACCCACTAGACTTCAAAATGAATAGTGGTTTTCATCAATCATCTAGCCTATATTAAGCCACTAGACTTCAAAATGGAAACTGGTTTTTGATAAAATGAAAACTATCTAAAAGTGTCAAAAACGACTGGAAATCATGAAATTAGCATCTCGGATTTTTGTTGGTTTTCATGATTATTTTCAAAATTATGTGAGTTTGAGTTAAATGATAATGGTTGTGACTGCGGTGTACTCTTTGACAAATATAATGGTTTCGTCAGACATCTAGCCTATATTAAGCTACTAGACTTAAAAATGAATAGTGGTGTGTGCAAAAATGAAACCTATATATAAGTGTGAAAAAACGACTGGAAATAATGAAATTAGCATCTTGGAGTTTTGTTAGTCTTCATGATTTTTGCAAAATTATGTGAGTTTCAGTTTTGTGAAAAAGGTTGTGACTTCGTTGAAAATTTTGATAAATATAATGTTTTCATTAACCATCTAGCCTATATTAAGCTACTATCTAAAAGTGTCAAAAACGACTGGAAATCATGAAATTAGCATCTTGGACTTTTGTTAGTTTTCATGAATATTTGCAAAATCATGTGAGTTTGAGTTATGTGAAAATGGTTATGAATTTGGTGAACACTTTGATAAATATAATGTTTTCATTAACCATCTAGCCTTTATTAAGCCACTAGACTTCAAAATGGAAACTGGTTTTTGATAAAATGAAAATTATCTAAAAGTGAATAAACGACTGGAAAACACGATATTCGCTTTTGCAAGTTTTGTTGGTTTTTCATGGTTATTTGCAAAATTATGTGAATTTGAGTTTTGTGAAAATGGTTGTGACTTCGGTGAACTCTTTGATAAATATAATGTTTTCATTAACAATCTAGGCTATACTACCCCACTAGACTTCAAAAGAAATAGTGGTTTTTGCAAAAGTGAAAACTAACTGTAAGTGAGAAAAAACGACTGCAAATCATGAAATTAGCATCTTGGTGTTTCGTTGGTCTTCATGATTATTTGCAAAATTATGTGAGTTTCAGTTTTGTGAAAAAGGTTGTGACTTCGGTGAAAATTTTGATAAATATAATGTTTTCATTAACCATCTAGCCTATATTAAGCTAGTATCTAAAAGTGTCAAAAACGACTGGAAATCATGAAATTAGCATCTTGGAGTTTTGGTTTTCATGATTATTTGCAAAATTATGTGAGTTTGAGTTAAATGATAATGGTTGTGACTGCGGTGAACTTTTTGATAAATATAATGTTTTCATCAGACATCTAGCCTATATTAAGCCACTAGACATTAAAATGAATAGTGGTTTGTGCAAAAATGAAACCTATCTATAAGTGTGAAAAAACGACTGGAAATCATGAAATTAGCATCTTCGAGTTTTGTTAGTCTTCATGATTATTTGCAAAATTATGTGAGCTTCAGTTTTGTGAAAAAGGTTGTCACTTCGGTGAAAATTTTGACAAATATAAAGTTTTCATTAACCATCTAGCCTATATTAAGCTACTAGACTTCAAAATGAATAGTGGTTTTTGCAAAAATGAAAACTATCTAAAAGTGTCAAAAATCGACTGGAAATCATGAAATTAGCATCTTCAAGATTCGTTGGATTTTCATGGTTATTTGCAAAATTATGTGAGTTTGAGTTAAATGATAATGGTTGTGACTGCGGTGAACTCTTTGATAGATATAATGTTTTCATTAACCATCTAGCCTATACTAACTCAATAGATTTCAAAATGAATAGTGGTTTTTGCAAAAATGAAACCTATCTAAAAGTGTCAAAAACGACTGGAAATCATGAAATTAGCATCTTGGACTTTTGTCAGTTTTCATGAATATTTGCAAAATCATGTGAGTTTGAGTTATGTGAAAATGGTTGTGAATTTGGTGAACACTTTGATAAATATAATGTTTTCATTAACCATCTAGCCTATATTAAGCCACTAGACTTCAAAATGGAAACTGGTTTTTGATAAAATGAACATTATCTAAAAGTGAATAAACGACTGGAAAACACGATATTCGCTTTTGCAAGTTTTGTTGGTTTTTCATGGTTATTTGCAAAATTATGTGAGTTTGAGTTAAATGATAATGGTTGTGACTGCGGTGAACTCAAAACCATCTAGCCTATACTAACCCAATAGACTTCAAAATGAATAGTGGTTGTGCAAAAATGAAACCTATCTATAAGGGTGAAAAAACGAATGGAAATCATGAAATTAGCATCTGCAAGTTTTGTTGGCGTTTCATGGTTACTTTCAAAATTAGGTGAGTTTGAGTTTTGTGAAAATGGTGGTGACTTCGGTGAACTCTTTAATAAATATAATGTTTTCATCAGACATCTAGCCTATATTAACCCATTAGACTTCAAAATGAATAGTGGTTTTTGCAAAAAGTAAAATTACCTATAAGTGTTAAAAAAGGAATGGAAATCATGAAATTAGCATCTTCGAGTTTTGTTGGTCTTCATGATTATTTGCAAAATTATGTGAGTTTGAGTTTTGTGATAATGGTTGTGATTTCGGTGAACACTTTCATAAATATAATGTTTTCATTAACCATCTAGCCTAAATTAAGCTACTAGACTTCAAAATGAATAGTGGTTTTTGCAAAAATGAAAACTATCTAAGCGTGAAAAACGACTGGAAATACTGAAATTAGCATCTTCAAGATTTGTTGGCGTTTCATGGTTATTTGCAAAATTATGTGAATTTGAGTTTTGTGAAAATGGTTGTGACTTCGGTGAACTCTGTGATAAATATAATGTTTTCATTAACAATCTAGGCTACACTACCCCGCTAGACTTCAAAAGAAATAGTGGTTTTTGCAAAAGTGTAAACTAACTGTAAGTGAGAAAAAACGACTGCAAATCATGAAATTAGCATCTTGGAGTTTCTTTGGTCTTCATGATTATTTACAAAATTATGTGAATTTCAGTTGTGTGAAAAAAGTGGTGACTTCGGTGAAAATTTTGATAAATATAATGTTTTCATTAACCATCTAGCCTATATTAAGCTACTAGACTTCAAAATGAATAGTGGTTTTTGCAAAAATGAAAACTATCTAAAAGTGTCAAAAACAACTGGAAATCATGAAATAACATCTTGGAGTTTTGTTGGTTTTCATGATTATTTGCATAATTATGTGAGTTTGAGTTAAATGATAATGGTTGTGACTGCGGAGAACTCTTTGATAAATATAATGTTTTCATCAGACATCTAGCCTATATTAACCCACTAGACTTCAAAATGAATAGTGGTCTTTGCAAAAATGAAAGCAATCTATAAGAGTGAAAAAACGACTAGAAATCCTGAAATTAGCATCTTCAAGTTTTGTTGGCGTTTCATGGTTACTTTAAAAATTATGTGAGTTTGAGTTTTGTGAAAATGGTGGTGACTTCTGTGAACTCTTTGATAAATATAATGTTTTCATCAGACATCTAGCGTATATTAACCCACTAGACTTCAAAATGAATAGTGGTTTTTGCAAAAATGAAAACTATCTAAAAGTGTCAAAAATGACTGGAAATCATGAAATTAGCATCTTGGAGTTTTGTTGGTTTTCATGATTATTTGCAAAATTTTTTGAGTTTCAGTTAAGTGATAATGGTTGTGATGTCGGTGAACTCTTTGATAAATATAATGTTTTCATTAACAATCTAGGCTATACTAACCCACTTGACTTCAAAAGGAATAGTGGTTTTTGCAAAAATGAAAACTACCTATAAGTGTGAAAAAACGACTGGAAATCATGAAATTAGCATCTTCGAGTTTTGTTGGTCTTCATGATTATTTGCAAAATTATGTGAGATTCAGTTTTGTGAAAAATGTTGTGACTTCGGTGAAAATTTTGATAAATATAATGTTTTCATTAACCATCTAGCCTATATAAAGCTACTAGACTTCAAAATGAATAGTGGTTTTTGCAAAAATGAAAACTATCTAAAAGTGTCAAAAACGACTGGAAATCATGAAATTAGCATCTCGGATTTTTGTTGGTTTTCATGATTATTTTCAAAATTATGTGAGTTTGAGTTAAATGATAATGGTTGTGACTGCGGTGTACTCTTTGACAAATATAATGGTTTCGTCAGACATCTAGCCTATATTAAGCTACTAGACTTAAAAATGAATAGTGGTTTGTGCAAAAATGAAACTTATATATAAGTGTGAAAAAACGACTGGAAATAATGAAATTAGCATCTTGGAGTTTTGTTGGTCTTCATGATTTTTGCAAAATTATGTGAGTTTCAGTTTTGTGAAAAAGGTTGTGACTTCGTTGAAAATTTTGATAAATATAATGTTTTCATTAAACATCTAGCCTATATTAAGCTACTATCTAAAAGTGTCAAAAACGACTGGAAATCATGAAATTAGCATCTTGGACTTTTGTTAGTTTTCATGAATATTTGCAAAATCATGTGAGTTTGAGTTATGTGAAAATGGTTATGAATTTGGTGAACACTTTGTTAAATATAATGTTTTCATTAAACATCTAGCCTTTATTAAGCCACTAGACTTCAAAATGGAAACTGGTTTTTGATAAAATGAAAATTATCTAAAAGTGAATAAACGACTGGAAAACACGATATTCGCTTTTGCAAGTTTTGTTGGTTTTTCATGGTTATTTGCAAAATTATGTGAGTTTGAGTTAAATGATAATGGTTGTGACTGCGGTGAACTCTTAACCATCTAGCCTATACTAACCCAATAAACTTCAAAATGAATAGTGGTTTTTGCAAAAATGAAAACTATCTAAGTGTGAAAAAACGACTGGAAATCCTGAAATTAGCACCTTCAAGATTTGTTGGCGTTTCATGGTTATTTGCAAAATTATGTGAATTTGAGTTTTGTGAAAATGGTTGTGACTTCGGTGAACTCTTTGATAAATATAATGTTTTCATTAACAATCTAGGCTATACTACCCCACTAGACTTCAAAAGGAATAGTGGTTTTTGCAAAAGTGAAAACTAACTGTAAGTGAGAAAAAACGACTGCAAATCATGAAATTAGCATCTTGGAGTTTCGTTGGTCTTCATGATTATTTGCAAAATTATGTGAGTTTCAGTTTTGTGAAAAAAGTGGTGAGTTCTGTGAAAATTTTGATAAATATAATGTTTTCATTAACCATCTAGGCTATACTACACCACTAGACTTCAAAATGAATAGTGGCTTTTGATAAAATGAAAACTATCTAAAAGTGTCAAAAACAACTGGAAATCATGAAATAACATCTTGGAGTTTTGTTGGCTTTCATGATTATTTGCATAATTATGTGAGTTTGAGTTAAATGATAATGGTTGTAACTGCGGAGAACTCTTTGATAAATATAATGTTTTCATCAGACATCTAGCCTAGATTAACCCACTAGACTTCAAAATGAATAGTGGTTTTTGCAAAAATGAAACCTATCTAAAAGAGTGAAAAAACGACTAGAAATCCTGAAATTAGCATCTTCAAGTTTTGTTGGCGTTTCATGGTTACTTTAAAAATTATGTGAGTTTTAGTTTTGTGAAAATGGTGGTGACTTCTGTGAACTCTTTGATAAATATAATGTTTTCATCAGACATCTAGCGTATATTAACCCACTAGTCTTCAAAATGAATAGTGGTTTTTACAAAAATGAAAACTATCTAAAAGTGTCAAAAACGACTGGAAATCATGAAATTAGCATCTTGGAAATATGTCGGTTTTCATGATTATTTTCAAAATTTTTTGAGAGTTTCAGTTAAATGATAATGGTTGTGATGTCGGTGAACTCTTTGATAAATATAATGTTTTCATTAACAATCTAGGCTATACTAACCCACTTGACTTCAAAAGGAATAGTGGTTTTTGCAAAAACGAAAACTACCTATAATTGTGAAAAAACGACTGGAAATCATGAAATTAGCATCTTGGAGTTTTGTTGGTCTTCATGATTATTTGCAAAATTATGTGAGTTTCAGTTTTGTGAAAAAGGTTATGAATTTGGTGAACACTTTGATAAATATAATGTTTTCATTAACCATCTAGCCTTTATTAAGCCACTAGACTTCAAAATGGAAACTGGTTTTTGATAAAATGAAAATTATCTAAAAGTGAATAAACGACTGGAAAACACGATATTCGCTTTTGCAAGTTTTGTTGGTTTTTCATGGTTATTTGCAAAATTATGTGAGTTTGAGTTATATGATAATGGTTGTGACTGCGGTGAACTCTTAACCATCTAGCCTATACTAACCCAATAGACTTCAAAATGAATAGAGGTTTGTGCAAAAATGAAACCTATCTATAAGTGTGAAAAAACGACTGGAAATCCTGAAATTAGCATCTTCAAGATTATGTGCAAAATTTTTTGAGTTTCAGTTAAATGATAATGGTTGTGATGTCGGTGAACTCTTTGATAATTATAATGTTTTCATTAACAATCTAGGCTATACTAACCTACTTGACTTCAAAAGGAATAGTGGTTTTTGCAAAAATGAAAACTACCTATAAGTGTGAAAAAACGACTGGAAATCATGAAATTAGCATCTTGGAGTTTTGTTGGTCTACATGATTATTTGCAAAATTATGTGAGTTTCAGTTATGTGAAAAAGGTTGTGACTTCGGTGAAAATTTTGATAAATATAATGTTTTCATTAACCATCTAGCCTATATTAAGCTATGAATAGTGGTTTTTGCAAAAATGAAACCTATCTAAAAGTGTCAAAAACGACTAGAAATCATGAAATTAGCAACTTGGACTTTTGTTAGTTTTCATGATTATTTGCAAAATCATGTGAGTTTGAGTTATGTGAAAATGGTTGTGAATTTGGTGAACACTTTGATAAATATAATGTTTTCATTAACCATCTAGCCTATATTAAACCACTAGACTTCAAAATGGAAACTGTTTTTTGATAAAATGAAAATTATCTAAAAGTGAATAAACGACTGGAAAACACGATATTCGCCTTTGCAAATTTTGTTGGTTTTTCATGGCTATTTGCAAAATTATGTGAGTTTGAGTTAAAGGATAATGGTTGTGACTGCGGTGAACTCTTAACCATCTAGCCTATACTAACCCAATAGACTTCAAAATGAATAGTGGTTTGTGCAAAAATGAAACCTATCTATAAGAGTGAAAAAACGACTAGAAATCCTGAAATTAGCATCTTCAAGTTTTGTTGGCGTTTCATGGTTATTTGCAAAATTATGTGAGTTTGAGTTAAATGATAATAGTTGTGACTGCGGTGAACTCTTTGATAGATATAATGTTTTCATTAACCATCTAGCCTATACTAACCCAATAGACTTCAAAATGAATAGTGGTTTGTGCAAAAATGAAACCTATCTATAAGTGTGAAAAAACGACTGGAAATCCTGATATTAGCATCTTCAAGTTTTATTGGCGTTTCATGGTTATTTGCAAAATTATGTGAGTTTCAGTTTTGTGAAAAATGTTGTGAATTCGGAGAAAATTTTGATAAATATAATGTTTTCATTAACCATCTAGCCTATATTAAGCTACTAGACTTCAAAATGAATAGTCGTTTTTGAAAAATGAAACCTATCTAAAAGTGTAAAAACGACTGGAAATCATGAAATTAGTATCTTGGAGTTTTGTTGGTTTTCATGATTATTTGCAAAATATTTTGAGTTTCAGTTAAGTGATAATGGTTGTGATTTCGGTGAACACTTTGATAAATATAATGTTTTCATTAACCATCTAGCCTATATTAAGCTACTAGACTTCAAAATGAATAGTGGTTTTTGAAAAGATGAAAACTATCTAAGTGTCAAAAATCGACTGGAAATCATGAAATTAGAATCTTCGAGATTCGTTGGTTTTTCATGGTTATTTGCAAAATTATGTGAGTTTGAGTTAAATGATAATGGTTGTGACTGCGGTGAACTCTTTGATAAATATAATGTTTTCATCAGACATCTAGCCTATATTAACCCACTAGACTTCAAAATGAATAGTGGTTTGTGCAAAAGTGAAACCTATCTATAAGTGTGAAAAAATGACTGGAAATCATGAAATTAGCATCTTCGAGTTTTGTTGGTCTTCATGATTATTTGCAAAATTATGTGAGTTTCAGTTTTGTGAAAAAGGTTGTGACTTCGGTAACAATTGTGATAAATATAATGTTTTCATCAGACATCTAGCCTATATTAACCCACTAGACTTCGAAATGAATAGTGGTGTTTGCAAAAATGAAAACTATCTAAAAGTTTCAAAAACGACTGGAAAACACGTTATTCTCTTTCGCAAGTTTTGTTGGTTTTTCATGGTTATTTGCAAAATTATGTGAGTTTGATTTAAATGATAATGGTTGTGACTGCGGTGAACTCTTTGATAAATGTAATGTTTTCATTAACTATCTAGCCTATACTAACCCAATAGACTTCAAAATGAATAGTGGTTTGTGCAAAAATGAAACCTATCTATAAGTGTGAAAAAACGACTGGAAATCCTGAAATTAGCATCTTCATGATTTGTTGGCGTTTCATGGTTATTTGCAAAATTATGTGAGTTTGAGTTTTGTGAAAATGGTTGTCAATTCGGTGAACTCTTTGATAAATATAATGTTTTCATTAACAATCTAGGCTATACTAACACACTAGACTTCTAAAGGAATAGTGGTTTTTGCAAAAATGAGAACTAACTGTAAGGGTGAAAAAACGACTGCAAATCATGAAATTAGCATCTTGGAGTTTTATTGGTCTTCATGATTATTTGCAAAATTATGTGAGTTTCAGTTTTGTGAAAAAAGTTGTGACTTCGGTGAAACTTTTGATAAATATAATGTTTTCATTAACCATCTAGCCTATATTAAGCTACTAGACTTCAAAATGAATAGTGGTTTTTGCAAAAATCAAAACTATCTAAAAGTGTAAAAACGACTGGAAATCATGAAATTAGCATCTTGGAGTTTTGTTGGTTTTCATGATTATTTGCAAAATTATGTGAGTTTGAGTTTTGTGAAAATGGTGGTGACTTCTGTGAACTCTTTGATAAATATAATGTTTTCATCAGACGTCTAGCCTATATTAACCCACTAGACTTCAAAATGAATAGTGGTTTGTGCAAAAGTGAAACCTATCTATAAGTGTGAAAAAACGACTGGAAATCATGAAATTAGCATCTTCGAGTTTTGTTGGTCTTCATGATTATTTGCAAAATTATGTGAGTTTCTGTTTTGTGAAAAAGGTTGTGATTTCGGTGAAAATTTTGATAAATATAATGTTTTCATTAACCATCTAGCCTATTTTAACCCACTAGACTTCAAAATGAATAGTGGTTTTTGGAAAAATGAAAACTATCTAAAAGTGTCAAAAACGACTGGAAAACACGATATTCGCTTTTGCAAGTTTTGTTGGTTTTTCATGGTTATTTGCAAAATTATGTGAGTTTGAGTTAAATGATAATAGTTGTGACTGCGGTGAACTCTTTGATAGATATAATGTTTTCATTAACCATCTAGCCTATACTAACCCAATAGACTTCAAAATGAATAGTGGTTTGTGCAAAAATGAAACCTATCTATAAGTGTGAAAAAACGACTGGAAATCCTGATATTAGCATCTTCAAGTTTTATTGGCGTTTCATGGTTATTTGCAAAATTATGTGAGTTTCAGTTTTGTGAAAAATGTTGTGACTTCGGACAAAATTTTGATAAATATAATGTTTTCATTAACCATCTAGCCTATATTAAGCTTCTAGACTTCAAAATGAATAGTGGTTTTGCCAAAATGAAAACTACCTAAAAGTGTCTAAAATCGACTGGAAATCACGAAATAACCATTTTCAAGTTCTGTTGCATTTTCATGGTTATTTCCCAAATTTTGTAAGTTTCTGTTTCTGAAAACGGTTGTGACTTCGATGAACTCTATGATAAATATGATGTTTTCAACACCCATCTAGCTTATATGAATCATCTAGACTTCAAAACGAATAGTGGTTTTGCAAAAATGAAAACTAACCTAAAAGTGTCTAAAATCGACTGCAAATCACGAAATAAACATTTTCAAGTTTTGTTGCTTTTTCATGGTTATTTCCCAAATTTTTTGAGTTTGTATTTTCTGAAAACGGTTGTGACTTCGATGAACTCTATGATAAATATGATGTTTTCAACACCCATCTAGCTTATATTAACCATCTAGACTTCAAAATGAATAGTGGTTTTCCAAAAACGAATACTACTTTAAGTGTCTAATTTCGACTGGAAATCACGAAATAAGCATTTTCAAGTTCTGTTGCTTTTTCATGGTTATTTGCCAAATTTTTTCAGTTTGTGTTTTCTGAAAACGCTTATGACTTCGATGGACGCTTTGATAAATATAACGTTTTCAACACCCATCTAGCTTTTATTAACCATCTAGACTTCAAAATGAATAGTGGTTTTTCAAAAATTAAAACTACCTGATAGTGTCTAAAAGCGACTGGAAATCCCGAATTAACCATTTTCAAGTTTTGTTGCTTTTTCATGGTTATTTCCCAAATTTTGTGAGTTTGTGTTTTCTGAAAACGGTTGTGACTTCGATGAACTCTATGTTAAATATGATGTTTTCAACACCCATCCAGCTTATATTAATCATCTAGACTTCGAAATGTATAGTGGTTTTGGAAAAATGAAAACTAACCTAAAAGTGTCTAAAATCGACTGGAAATTACGAAATAAGCATTTTCAAGTTTTGTTGCTTTTTCATGGTTATTTGCCAAATTTTTTGAGTTTATGTTTTCTGTAAACGGTTGTGACTTCGATGGACGCTTTGATAAATATAACGTTTTTAACACCCATCTAGCTTATATTAACCATCTAGACTTCAAAACGAATAGTGGTTTTGCAAAAATGAAAACTAACCGAAGAGTGTCTAAAATCGAGTGGAAATCACGAAATAAGCATTTTCAAGTTTTGTTGCTTTTTCATGGTTATTTGCCAAATTTTGTGAGTTTGTGTTTTCTGAAAACGGTTGTGACTTCGATGAACTCTATGATAAATATGATGTTTTCCACACCCATCTAGAAAATATTAATCATCTAGACTTCAAAACGAATATTGGTTTTCCAAAATTGAAAACTAACCTAAAAGTGTCTAAAATCGACTGCAAATCACGAAATAAGCATTTTCAAGTTTTGTTGCTTTTTCATGGTTATTTGTCAAATTTTTTGAGTTTGTGTTTTCTGAAAACGCTTGTAACTTCGATGAACTCCATGATAAATATGATGTTTTCAACACCCATCTAGATTATATTAATCATCTAGACTTCAAAACGAATAGTGGTTCTGCAAAAATGAAAACTAACCTAAAATTGTCTGAAAGCGACTGGAAATCACGAAATAAGCATTTTCAAGTTTTGTTGCTTTATCATGGTTATTTCCCAAATTTTGTGAGTTTGTGTTTTCTGAAAACGGTTGTGACTTCAATTAACTCTATGATAAATATAATGTTTTCAGCACCCATCTAGCTTATATTTATCATCTAGACTTCAAAACGAATAGTGGTTTTGCAAAATTCAAAACAAACCTAAAAGTGTCTAAAATCAACTGGAAATTACGAAAAAAGCATTTTCAAGTTTTGTTGTTTTTTCATGGTCATTTCCCAAATTGTGTGAGTTTCTGTTTTCTGAAAACGGTTGTGACTTCGATGAACGCTTTGATAAATATAATGTTTTCAACACCCATCTAGCTTATATAAACCATCTAGATTCCAAAACGAATAGTGCTTTTGCAAAAATAAAAATTAACTAAAGGTGTCTAAAATCGACTGGAAATCATGAAATAAGCATTTTCAAGTTTTGTTGCTTTTTCATGGTTATTTCCCAAATTTTTTGAGTTTGTGTTTTCTGAAAACGGTTGTGACTTCGATGAACTCTATGATAAATATGATGTTTTCAACACCCATCTAGCTTATATTAACCATCTAGACTTCAAAATGAATAGTGGTTTTCCAAAAACGAATACTACTTTAAGTGTCTAATTTCGACTGGAAATCACGAAATAAGCATTTTCAAGTTCTGTTGCTTTTTCATAGTTATTTGCCAAATTTTTTCAGTTTGTGTTTTCTGAAAACGCTTATGACTTCGATGGACGCTTTGATAAATATAACGTTTTCAACACCCATCTAGCTTTTATTAACCATCTAGACTTCAAAATGAATAGTGGTTTTTCAAAAATTAAAACTACCTGATAGTGTCTAAAAGCGACTGGAAATCCCGAATTAACCATTTTCAAGTTTTGTTGCTTTTTCATGGTTATTTCCCAAATTTTGTGAGTTTGTGTTTTCTGAAAACGGTTGTGACTTCGATGAACTCTATGTTAAATATGATGTTTTCAACACCCATCCAGCTTATATTAATCATCTAGACTTCGAAATGTATAGTGGTTTTGGAAAAATGAAAACTAACCTAAAAGTGTCTAAAATCGACTGGAAATTACGAAATAAGCATTTTCAAGTTTTGTTGCTTTTTCATGGTTATTTGCCAAATTTTTTGAGTTTATGTTTTCTGTAAACGGTTGTGACTTCGATGGACGCTTTGATAAATATAACGTTTTTAACACCCATCTAGCTTATATTAACCATCTAGACTTCAAAACGAATAGTGGTTTTGCAAAAATGAAAACTAACCGAAGAGTGTCTAAAATCGAGTGGAAATCACGAAATAAGCATTTTCAAGTTTTGTTGCTTTTTCATGGTTATTTGCCAAATTTTGTGAGTTTGTGTTTTCTGAAAACGGTTGTGACTTCGATGAACTCTATGATAAATATGATGTTTTCCACACCCATCTAGAAAATATTAATCATCTAGACTTCAAAACGAATATTGGTTTTCCAAAATTGAAAACTAACCTAAAAGTGTCTAAAATCGACTGCAAATCACGAAATAAGCATTTTCAAGTTTTGTTGCTTTTTCATGGTTATTTGTCAAATTTTTTGAGTTTGTGTTTTCTGAAAACGCTTGTAACTTCGATGAACTCCATGATAAATATGATGTTTTCAACACCCATCTAGAAAATATTAATCATCTAGAATTCAAAACGAATAGTGGTTCTGCAAAAATGAAAACTAACCTAAAATTGTCTGAAAGCGACTGGAAATCACGAAATAAGCATTTTCAAGTTTTGTTGCTTTATCATGGTTATTTCCCAAATTTTGTGAGTTTGTGTTTTCTGAAAACGGTTGTGACTTCAATTAACTCTATGATAAATATAATGTTTTCAGCACCCATCTAGCTTATATTTATCATCTAGACTTCAAAACGAATAGTGGTTTTGCAAAATTCAAAACAAACCTAAAAGTGTCTAAAATCAACTGGAAATTACGAAAAAAGCATTTTCAAGTTTTGTTGTTTTTTCATGGTCATTTCCCAAATTGTGTGAGTTTCTGTTTTCTGAAAACGGTTGTGACTTCGATGAACGCTTTGATAAATATAATGTTTTCAACACCCATCTAGCTTATATAAACCATCTAGATTCCAAAACGAATAGTGCTTTTGCAAAAATAAAAATTAACTAAAGGTGTCTAAAATCGACTGGAAATCATGAAATAAGCATTTTCAAGTTTTGTTGCTTTTTCATGGTTATTTCCCAAATTTTTTGAGTTTGTGTTTTCTGAAAACGGTTGTGACTTCGATGAACTCTATGATAAATATGATGTTTTCAACACCCATCTAGCTTATATTAACCATCTAGACTTCAAAATGAATAGTGGTTTTCCAAAAACGAATACTACTTTAAGTGTCTAATTTCGACTGGAAATCACGAAATAAGCATTTTCAAGTTCTGTTGCTTTTTCATAGTTATTTGCCAAATTTTTTCAGTTTGTGTTTTCTGAAAACGCTTATGACTTCGATGGACGCTTTGATAAATATAACGTTTTCAACACCCATCTAGCTTTTATTAACCATCTAGACTTCAAAATGAATAGTGGTTTTTCAAAAATTAAAACAACCTGATAGTGTCTAAAATCGACTGGAAATCCCGAATTAACCATTTTCAAGTTTTGTTGCTTTTTCATGGTTATTTCCCAAATTTTGTGAGTTTGTGTTTTCTGAAAACGGTTGTGACTTCGATGAACTCTATGTTAAATATGATGTTTTCAACACCCATCCAGCTTATATTAATCATCTAGACTTCGAAATGTATAGTGGTTTTGGAAAAATGAAAACTAACCTAAAAGTGTCTAAAATCGACTGGAAATTACGAAATAAGCATTTTCAAGTTTTGTTGCTTTTTCATGGTTATTTCCCAAATTGTGTAAGTTTGTGTTTTCTGAAAACGGTTGTGACTTCGATGGACGCTTTGATAAATATAACGTTTTCAACACCCATCTAGCTTATATTAACCATCTAGACTTCAAAATGAATAGTGGTTTTGCAAAAATGAAAACTACCTGATAGTGTCTAAAATCGACTGGAAATCACGAAATAAGCATTTTCAAGTTTTGTTGCTTTTTCATGGTTATTTGCCAAATTTTTTGAGTTTATGTTTTCTGTAAACGGTTGTGACTTCGATGGACGCTTTGATAAATATAACGTTTTTAACACCCATCTAGCTTATATTAACCATCTAGACTTCAAAACGAATAGTGGTTTTGCAAAAATGAAAACTAACCGAAAAGTGTCTAAAATCGAGTGGAAATCACGAAATAAGCATTTTCAAGTTTTGTTGCTTTTTCATGGTTATTTGCCAAATTTTGTGAGTTTGTGTTTTCTGAAAACGGTTGTGACTTCGATGAACTCTATGATAAATATGATGTTTTCCACACCCATCTAGAATATATTAATCATCTAGACTTCAAAACGAATATTGGTTTTCCAAAATTGAAAACTAACCTAAAAGTGTCTAAAATCAACTGGAAATTACGAAAAAAGCATTTTCAAGTTTTGTTGTTTTTTCATGGTCATTTCCCAAATTGTGTGAGTTTCTGTTTTCTGAAAACGGTTGTGACTTCGATGAACGCTTTGATAAATATAATGTTTTCAACACCCATCTAGCTTATATAAACCATCTAGATTCCAAAACGAATAGTGCTTTTGCAAAAATAAAAATTAACTAAAAGTGTCTAAAATCGACTGGAAATCAGGAAATAAGCATTTTCAAGTTTTGTTGCTTTTTCATGGTTATTTCCCAAACTTTTTGAGTTTGTGTTTTCTGAAAACGGTTGTGACTTCGATGAACTCTATGATAAATATGATGTTTTCAACACCCATCTAGCTTATATTAACCATCTAGACTTCAAAATGAATAGTGGTTTTCCAAAAACGAAAACTACTTTAAGTGTCTAATTTCGACTGGAAATCACGAAATAAGCATTTTCAAGTTCTGTTGCGTTTTCATGGTTATTTGCCAAATTTTTTCAGTTTGTGTTTTCTGAAAACGCTTATGACTTCGATGGACGCTTTGATAAATATAACGTTTTCAACACCCATCTAGCTTTTATTAACCATCTAGACTTCAAAACGAACAGTGGTTTTGCAAAAATGAAAACTACCTAAAAGTGTCTAAAATCGACTGGAAATCACGAAATAAGCATTTTCAAGTTCTGTTGCTTTTTCATGGTTATTTGCCAAATTTTGTAAGTTTCTGTTTCTGAAAACGGTTGTGACTTCGATGAACTCTATGATAAATATGATGTTTTCAACACCCATGTAGCTTATATGAATCATCTAGACTTCAAAACGAATAGTGGTTTTGCAAAAATGAAAACTAACCTAAAAGTGTCTAAAATCGACTGCAAATCACGAAATAAACATTTTCAAGTTTTGTTGCTTTTTCATGCTTATTTGCCAAATTTTTTCAGTTTGTGTTTTCTGAAAACGCTTATGACTTCGATGGACGCTTTGATAAATATAACGTTTTCAACACCCATCTAGCTTATATTAACCATCTAGACTTCAAAATGAATAGTGGTTCTGCAAAAATGAAAACTACCTAAAAGTGTCTAAAATCGACTGGAAATCACGAAATAAGCATTTTCAAGTTTTGTTGCTTTTTCATAGTTATTTGCAAAATTTTTTGAGTTTATGTTTTCTGAAAACGGTTGTGACTTCGATGGACGCTTTGATAAATATAACGTTTTCAACACACATCTAGCTTTTATTAACCAACTAGACTTCAAAATGAATAGTGGTTTTTCAAAAATTAAAACTGCCTGATAGTGTCTAAAATCGACTGGAAATCCCGAATTAACCATTTTCAAGTTTTGTTGCTTTTTCATGGTTATTTCCCAAATTTTGTGAGTTTGTGTTTTCTGAAAACGGTTGTGACTTCGATGAACTCTATGTTAAATATGATGTTTTCAACACCCATCCAGCTTATATTAATCATCTAGACTTCGAAATGTATAGTGGTTTTGGAAAAATGAAAACTAACCTAAAAGTGTCTAAAATCGACTGGAAATTACGAAATAAGCATTTTCAAGTTTTGTTGCTTTTTCATGGTTATTTCCCAAATTGTGTAAGTTTGTGTTTTCTGAAAACGGTTGTGACTTCGATGGACGCTTTGATAAATATAACGTTTTCAACACCCATCTAGCTTATATTAACCATCTAGACTTCAAAACGAACAGTGGTTTTGCAAAAATGAAAACTACCTAAAAGTGTCTAAAATCGACTGGAAATCACGAAATAAGCATTTTCAAGTTTTGTTGTTTTTTCATGGTTATTTGCCAAATTTTGTGAGTTTGTGTATTCTGAAAACGGTTGTGACTTCGATGAACGCTTTGATAAATATAATGTTTTCAACACCCATCTAGCTTATATTAACCATCTAGACTTCAAAACGAACAGTGGTTTTGCAAAAATGAAAACTACCTAAAAGTGTCTAACATCGACTGGAAATCACGAAATAAGCATTTTCAAGATTTGTTGTTTTTTCATGGTTATTTGCCAAATTTTGTGAGTCTGTGTATTCTGAAAACGGTTGTGACTTCGATGAACGCTTTGATAAATATAATGTTTTCAACACCCATCTAGACTTCAAAACGAACAGTGGTTTTGCAAAAATGAAAACTACCTAAAAGTGTCTAAAATCCACTGGAAATCACTAAATAAGCATTTTCAAGTTTTGTTGTTTTTTCATTGTTATTTGCCAAATTTTGTGAGTTTGTGTATTCTGAAAACGGTTGTGACTTCGATGAACGCTTTGATAAATATAATATTTTCAACACCCATCTAGCTTATATTAACCATCTAGACTTCAAAACGAACAGTGGTTTTGCAAAAATGAAAACTACCTAAAAGTGTCTAAAATCGACTGGAAATCACGAAATAAGCATTTTCAAGTTTTGTTGTTTTTTCATGGTTATTTGCCAAATTTTGTGAGTTTGTGTATTCTGAAAACGGTTGTGACTTCGATGAACGCTTTGATGAATATAATGTTTTCAACACCCATCTAACCATCTAGACTTCAAAACGAACAGTGGTTTTGCAAAAATGAAAACTACCTAAAAGTGTCTAAAATCGACTGGAAATCACGAAATAAGCATTTTCATGTTTTGTTGTTTTTTCATGGTTATTTCCCAAATTTTGTGAGTTTGTGTATTCTGAAAACGGTTGTGACTTCGATGAACGCTTTGATAAATATAATGTTTTCAACACCCATCTAGCTTATCTTAACCATCTAGACTTCAAAACGAACAGTGGTTTTGCAAAAATGAAAACTACCTAAAAGTGTCTAAAATCGACTGGAAATCACCAAATAAGCATTTTCAAGTTTTGTTGTTTTTTCATGGTTATTTGCCAAATTTTGTGAGTTTGTGTATTCTGAAAACGGTTGTGACTTCGATGAACGCTTTGATGAATATAATGTTTTCAACACCCATCTAGCTTATATTAACCGTCTAGACTTCAAAACGAACAGTGGTTTTGCAAAAATGAAAACTACCTAAAAGTGTCTAAAATCGACTGGAAATCACGAAATAAGCATTTTCATGTTTTGTTGTTTTTTCATGGTTATTTCCCCAAATTTTGTGAGTTTGTGTATTCTGAAAACGGTTGTGACTTCGATGAACGCTTTGATAAATATAATGTTTTCAACACCCATCTAGCTTATCTTAACCATCTAGACTTCAAAACGAACAGTGGTTTTGCAAAAATGAAAACTACCTAAAAGTGTCTAAAATCGACTGGAAATCACGAAATAAGCATTTTCAAGTTTTGTTGTTTTTTCATGGTTATTTGCCAAATTTTGTGAGTCTGTGTATTCTGAAAACGGTTGTGACTTCGATGAACGCTTTGATAAATATAATGTTTTCAACACCCATCTAGACTTCAAAACGAACAGTGGTTTTGCAAAAATGAAAACTACCTAAAAGTGTCTAAAATCCACTGGAAATCACCAAATAAGCATTTTCAAGTTTTGTTGTTTTTTCATGGTTATTTGCCAAATTTTGTGAGTTTGTGTATTCTGAAAACGGTTGTGACTTCGATGAACGCTTTGATAAATATAATGTTTTCAACACCCATCTAGCTTATCTTAACCATCTAGACTTCAAAACGAACAGTGGTTTTGCAAAAATGAAAACTACCTAAAAGTGTCTAAAATCGACTGGAAATCACCAAATAAGCATTTTCAAGTTTTGTTGTTTTTTCATGGTTATTTGCCAAATTTTGTGAGTTTGTGTATTCTGAAAACGGTTGTGACTTCGATGAACGCTTTGATGAATATAATGTTTTCAACACCCATCTAGCTTATATTAACCGTCTAGACTTCAAAACGAACAGTGGTTTTGCAAAAATGAAAACTACCTAAAAGTGTCTAAAATCGACTGGAAATCACGAAATAAGCATTTTCATGTTTTGTTGTTTTTTCATGGTTATTTCCCCAAATTTTGTGAGTTTGTGTATTCTGAAAACGGTTGTGACTTCGATGAACGCTTTGATAAATATAATGTTTTCAACACCCATCTAGCTTATCTTAACCATCTAGAATTCAAAACGAACAGTGGTTTTGCAAAAATGAAAACTACCTAAAAGTGTCTAAAATCGACTGGAAATCACGAAATAAGCATTTTCAAGTTTTGTTGTTTTTTCATGGTTATTTGCCAAATTTTGTGAGTCTGTGTATTCTGAAAACGGTTGTGACTTCGATGAACGCTTTGATAAATATAATGTTTTCAACACCCATCTAGACTTCAAAACGAACAGTGGTTTTGCAAAAATGAAAACTACCTAAAAGTGTCTAAAATCGACTGGAAATCACGAAATAAGCATTTTCAAGTTTTGTTGTTTTTTCATGGTTATTTGCCAAATTTTGTGAGTTTGTGTATTCTGAAAACGGTTGTGACTTCGATGAACGCTTTGATAAATATAATGTTTTCAACACCCATCTAGCTTATCTTAACCATCTAGACTTCAAAACGAACAGTGGTTTTGCAAAAATGAAAACTACCTAAAAGTGTCTAAAATCGACTGGAAATCACCAAATAAGCATTTTCAAGTTTTGTTGTTTTTTCATGGTTATTTGCCAAATTTTGTGAGTTTGTGTATTCTGAAAACGGTTGTGACTTCGATGAACGCTTTGATGAATATAATGTTTTCAACACCCATCTAGCTTATATTAACCGTCTAGACTTCAAAACGAACAGTGGTTTTGCAAAAATGAAAACTACCTAAAAGTGTCTAAAATCGACTGGAAATCACGAAATAAGCATTTTCATGTTTTGTTGTTTTTTCATGGTTATTTCCCCAAATTTTGTGAGTTTGTGTATTCTGAAAACGGTTGTGACTTCGATGAACGCTTTGATAAATATAATGTTTTCAACACCCATCTAGCTTATCTTAACCATCTAGACTTCAAAACGAACAGTGGTTTTGCAAAAATGAAAACTACCTAAAAGTGTCTAAAATCGACTGGAAATCACGAAATAAGCATTTTCAAGTTTTGTTGTTTTTTCATGGTTATTTGCCAAATTTTTCGAGTTTGTGTATTCTGAAAACGGTTGTGACTTCGATGAACGCTTTCATAAATATAATGTTTTCAACACCCATCTAGCTTATATTAACCATCTAGACTTCAAAACGAACAGTGGTTTTGCAAAAATGAAAACTACCTAAAAGTGTCTAAAATCGACTGGAAATCACTAAATAAGCATTTTCAAGTTTTGTTGTTTTTTCATTGTTATTTGCCAAATTTTGTGAGTTTGTGTATTCTGAAAACGGTTGTGACTTCGATGAACGCTTTGATAAATATAATATTTTCAACACCCATCTAGCTTATATTAACCATCTAGACTTCAAAACGAACAGTGGTTTTGCAAAAATGAAAACTACCTAAAAGTGTCTAAAATCGACTGGAAATCACGAAATAAGCATTTTCATGTTTTGTTGTTTTTTCATGGTTATTTGCCAAATTTTGTGAGTTTGTGTATTCTGAAAACGGTTGTGACTTCGATGAACGCTTTGATAAATATAATGTTTTCAACACCCATCTAGCTTATCTTAACCATCTAGACTTCAAAACGAACAGTGGTTTTGCAAAAATGAAAACTACCTAAAAGTGTCTAAAATCGACTGGAAATCACCAAATAAGCATTTTCAAGTTTTGTTGTTTTTTCATGGTTATTTGCCAAATTTTGTGAGTTTGTGTATTCTGAAAACGGTTGTGACTTCGATGAACGCTTTGATAAATATAATGTTTTCAACACCCATCTAGCTTATATTAACCATCTAGACTTCAAAACGAACAGTGGTTTTGCAAAAATGAAAACTACCTAAAAGTGTCTAAAATCGACTGGAAATCACGAAATAAGCATTTTCAAGTTTTGTTGTTTTTTCATGGTTATTTGCCAAATTTTGTGAGTTTGTGTATTCTGAAAACGGTTGTGACTTCGATGAACGCTTTGATAAATATAATGTTTTCAACACCCATCTAGCTTATATTAACCATCTAGACTTCAAAACGAACAGTGGTTTTGCAAAAATGAAAACTACCTAAAAGTGTCTAACATCGACTGGAAATCACGAAATAAGCATTTTCAAGATTTGTTGTTTTTTCATGGTTATTTGCCAAATTTTGTGAGTCTGTGTATTCTGAAAACGGTTGTGACTTCGATGAACGCTTTGATAAATATAATGTTTTCAACACCCATCTAGCTTATATTAACCATCTAGACTTCAAAACGAACAGTGGTTTTGCAAAAATGAAAACTACCTAAAAGTGTCTAAAATCGACTGGAAATCACGAAATAAGCATTTTCAAGTTTTGTTGTTTTTTCATGGTTATTTGCCAAATTTTGTGAGTTTGTGTATTCTGAAAACGGTTGTGACTTCGATGAACGCTTTGATGAATATAATGTTTTCAACACCCATCTAACCATCTAGACTTCAAAACGAACAGTGGTTTTGCAAAAATGAAAACTACCTAAAAGTGTCTAAAATCGACTGGAAATCACGAAATAAGCATTTTCATGTTTTGTTGTTTTTTCATGGTTATTTCCCAAATTTTGTGAGTTTGTGTATTCTGAAAACGGTTGTGACTTCGATGAACGCTTTGATAAATATAATGTTTTCAACACCCATCTAGCTTATCTTAACCATCTAGACTTCAAAACGAACAGTGGTTTTGCAAAAATGAAAACTACCTAAAAGTGTCTAAAATCGACTGGAAATCACCAAATAAGCATTTTCAAGTTTTGTTGTTTTTTCATGGTTATTTGCCAAATTTTGTGAGTTTGTGTATTCTGAAAACGGTTGTGACTTCGATGAACGCTTTGATAAATATAATGTTTTCAACACCCATCTAGCTTATATTAACCATCTAGACTTCAAAACGAACAGTGGTTTTGCAAAAATGAAAACTACCTAAAAGTGTCTAAAATCGACTGGAAATCACGAAATAAGCATTTTCAAGTTTTGTTGTTTTTTCATGGTTATTTGCCAAATTTTGTGAGTTTGTGTATTCTGAAAACGGTTGTGACTTCGATGAACGCTTTGATAAATATAATGTTTTCAACACCCATCTAGCTTATATTAACCATCTAGACTTCAAAACGAACAGTGGTTTTGCAAAAATGAAAACTACCTAAAAGTGTCTAAAATCGACTGGAAATCACGAAATAAGCATTTTCAAGTTTTGTTGTTTTTTCATGGTTATTTGCCAAATTTTGTGAGTTTGTGTATTCTGAAAACGGTTGTGACTTCGATGAACGCTTTGATGAATATAATGTTTTCAACACCCATCTAGCTTATATTAACCGTCTAGACTTCAAAACGAACAGTGGTTTTGCAAAAATGAAAACTACCTAAAAGTGTCTAAAATCGACTGGAAATCACCAAATAAGCATTTTCAAGTTTTGTTGTTTTTTCATGGTTATTTGCCAAATTTTTCGAGTTAGTGTATTCTGAAAACGGTTGTGACTTCGATGAACGCTTTGATAAATATAATGTTTTCAACACCCATCTAGCTTATATTAACCATCTAGACTTCAAAACGAACAGTGGTTTTGCAAAATGAAAACTACCTAAAAGTGTCTAAAATCGACTGGAAATCACGAAATAAGCATTTTCAAGTTTTGTTGTTTTTTCATGGTTATTTGCCAAATTTTGTAAGTTTGTGTATTCTGAAAACGGTTGTGACTTCGATGAACGCTTTGATAAATATAATGTTTTCAACACCCATCTAGCTTATATTAACCATCTAGACTTCAAAACGAACAGTGGTTTTGCAAAAATGAAAACTACCTAAAAGTGTCTAAAATCGACTGGAAATCACGAAATAAGCATTTTCAAGTTTTGTTGTTTTTTCATGGTTATTTGCCAAATTTTGTGAGTTTGTGTATTCTGAAAACGGTTGTGACTTCGATGAATGCTTTGATGAATATAATGTTTTCAACACCCATCTAACCATCTAGACTTCAAAACGAACAGTGGTTTTGCAAAAATGAAAACTACCTAAAAGTGTCTAAAATCGACTGGAAATCACGAAATAAGCATTTTCATGTTTTGTTGTTTTTTCATGGTTATTTGCCAAATTTTGTGAGTTTGTGTATTCTGAAAACGGTTGTGACTTCGATGAACGCTTTGATAAATATAATGTTTTCAACACCCATCTAGCTTATCTTAACCATCTAGACTTCAAAACGAACAGTGGTTTTGCAAAAATGAAAACTACCTAAAAGTGTCTAAAATCGACTGGAAATCACTAAATAAGCATTTTCAAGTTTTGTTGTTTTTTCATTGTTATTTGCCAAATTTTGTGAGTTTGTGTATTCTGAAAACGGTTGTGACTTCGATGAACGCTTTGATAAATATAATATTTTCAACACCCATCTAGCTTATATTAACCATCTAGACTTCAAAACGAACAGTGGTTTTGCAAAAATGAAAACTACCTAAAAGTGTCTAAAATCGACTGGAAATCACGAAATAAGCATTTTCATGTTTTGTTGTTTTTTCATGGTTATTTCCCAAATTTTGTGAGTTTGTGTATTCTGAAAACGGTTGTGACTTCGATGAACGCTTTGATAAATATAATGTTTTCAACACCCATCTAGCTTATCTTAACCATCTAGACTTCAAAACGAACAGTGGTTTTGCAAAAATGAAAACTACCTAAAAGTGTCTAAAATCGACTGGAAATCACCAAATAAGCATTTTCAAGTTTTGTTGTTTTTTCATGGTTATTTGCCAAATTTTGTGAGTTTGTGTATTCTGAAAACGGTTGTGACTTCGATGAACGCTTTGATAAATATAATGTTTTCAACACCCATCTAGCTTATATTAACCATCTAGACTTCAAAACGAACAGTGGTTTTGCAAAAATGAAAACTACCTAAAAGTGTCTAAAATCGACTGGAAATCACGAAATAAGCATTTTCAAGTTTTGTTGTTTTTTCATGGTTATTTGCCAAATTTTGTGAGTTTGTGTATTCTGAAAACGGTTGTGACTTCGATGAACGCTTTGATAAATATAATGTTTTCAACACCCATCTAGCTTATATTAACCATCTAGACTTCAAAACGAACAGTGGTTTTGCAAAAATGAAAACTACCTAAAAGTGTCTAACATCGACTGGAAATCACGAAATAAGCATTTTCAAGATTTGTTGTTTTTTCATGGTTATTTGCCAAATTTTGTGAGTCTGTGTATTCTGAAAACGGTTGTGACTTCGATGAACGCTTTGATAAATATAATGTTTTCAACACCCATCTAGCTTATATTAACCATCTAGACTTCAAAACGAACAGTGGTTTTGCAAAAATGAAAACTACCTAAAAGTGTCTAAAATCGACTGGAAATCACGAAATAAGCATTTTCAAGTTTTGTTGTTTTTTCATGGTTATTTGCCAAATTTTGTGAGTTTGTGTATTCTGAAAACGGTTGTGACTTCGATGAACGCTTTGATGAATATAATGTTTTCAACACCCATCTAACCATCTAGACTTCAAAACGAACAGTGGTTTTGCAAAAATGAAAACTACCTAAAAGTGTCTAAAATCGACTGGAAATCACGAAATAAGCATTTTCATGTTTTGTTGTTTTTTCATGGTTATTTCCCAAATTTTGTGAGTTTGTGTATTCTGAAAACGGTTGTGACTTCGATGAACGCTTTGATAAATATAATGTTTTCAACACCCATCTAGCTTATCTTAACCATCTAGACTTCAAAACGAACAGTGGTTTTGCAAAAATGAAAACTACCTAAAAGTGTCTAAAATCGACTGGAAATCACCAAATAAGCATTTTCAAGTTTTGTTGTTTTTTCATGGTTATTTGCCAAATTTTGTGAGTTTGTGTATTCTGAAAACGGTTGTGACTTCGATGAACGCTTTGATAAATATAATGTTTTCAACACCCATCTAGCTTATATTAACCATCTAGACTTCAAAACGAACAGTGGTTTTGCAAAAATGAAAACTACCTAAAAGTGTCTAAAATCGACTGGAAATCACGAAATAAGCATTTTCAAGTTTTGTTGTTTTTTCATGGTTATTTGCCAAATTTTGTGAGTTTGTGTATTCTGAAAACGGTTGTGACTTCGATGAACGCTTTGATAAATATAATGTTTTCAACACCCATCTAGCTTATATTAACCATCTAGACTTCAAAACGAACAGTGGTTTTGCAAAAATGAAAACTACCTAAAAGTGTCTAAAATCGACTGGAAATCACCAAATAAGCATTTTCAAGTTTTGTTGTTTTTTCATGGTTATTTGCCAAATTTTGTGAGTTTGTGTATTCTGAAAACGGTTGTGACTTCGATGAATGCTTTGATAAATATAATGTTTTCAACACCCATCTAGCTTATATTAACCATCTAGACTTCAAAACGAACAGTGGTTTTGCAAAAATGAAAACTACCTAAAAGTGTCTAAAATCGACTGGAAATCACGAAATAAGCATTTTCAAGTTTTGTTGTTTTTTCATGGTTATTTGCCAAATTTTGTGAGTTTGTGTATTCTGAAAACGGTTGTGACTTCGATGAACGCTTTGATGAATATAATGTTTTCAACACCCATCTAGCTTATATTAACCGTCTAGACTTCAAAACGAACAGTGGTTTTGCAAAAATGAAAACTACCTAAAAGTGTGTAAAATCGACTGGAAATCACCAAATAAGCATTTTCAAGTTTTGTTGTTTTTTCATGGTTATTTGCCAAATTTTTCGAGTTAGTGTATTCTGAAAACGGTTGTGACTTCGATGAACGCTTTGATAAATATAATGTTTTCAACACCCATCTAGCTTATATTAACCATCTAGACTTCAAAACGAACAGTGGTTTTGCAAAATGAAAACTACCTAAAAGTGTCTAAAATCGACTGGAAATCACGAAATAAGCATTTTCAAGTTTTGTTGTTTTTTCATGGTTATTTGCCAAATTTTGTAAGTTTGTGTATTCTGAAAACGGTTGTGACTTCGATGAACGCTTTGATAAATATAATGTTTTCAACACCCATCTAGCTTATATTAACCATCTAGACTTCAAAACGAACAGTGGTTTTGCAAAAATGAAAACTACCTAAAAGTGTCTAAAATCGACTGGAAATCACGAAATAAGCATTTTCAAGTTTTGTTGTTTTTTCATGGTTATTTGCCAAATTTTGTGAGTTTGTGTATTCTGAAAACGGTTGTGACTTCGATGAACGCTTTGATGAATATAATGTTTTCAACACCCATCTAACCATCTAGACTTCAAAACGAACAGTGGTTTTGCAAAAATGAAAACTACCTAAAAGTGTCTAAAATCGACTGGAAATCACGAAATAAGCATTTTCATGTTTTGTTGTTTTTTCATGGTTATTTCCCAAATTTTGTGAGTTTGTGTATTCTGAAAACGGTTGTGACTTCGATGAACGCTTTGATAAATATAATGTTTTCAACACCCATCTAGCTTATCTTAACCATCTAGACTTCAAAACGAACAGTGGTTTTGCAAAAATGAAAACTACCTAAAAGTGTCTAAAATCGACTGGAAATCACCAAATAAGCATTTTCAAGTTTTGTTGTTTTTTCATGGCTATTTGCCAAATTTTGTGAGTTTGTGTATTCTGAAAACGGTTGTGACTTCGATGAACGCTTTGATAAATATAATGTTTTCAACACCCATCTAGCTTATATTAACCATCTAGACTTCAAAACGAACAGTGGTTTTGCAAAAATGAAAACTACCTAAAAGTGTCTAAAATCGACTGGAAATCACGAAATAAGCATTTTCAAGTTTTGTTGTTTTTTCATGGTTATTTGCCAAATTTTGTGAGTTTGTGTATTCTGAAAACGGTTGTGACTTCGATGAACGCTTTGATAAATATAATGTTTTCAACACCCATCTAGCTTATATTAACCATCTAGACTTCAAAACGAACAGTGGTTTTGCAAAAATGAAAACTACCTAAAATTGTCTAAAATCGACTGGAAATCACGAAATAAGCATTTTCAAGTTTTGTTGTTTTTTCATGGTTATTTGCCAAATTTTGTGAGTTTGTGTATTCTGAAAACGGTTGTGACTTCGATGAATGCTTTGATAAATATAATGTTTTCAACACCCATCTAGCTTATATTAACCATCTAGACTTCAAAACGAACAGTGGTTTTGCAAAAATGAAAACTACCTAAAAGTGTCTAAAATCGACTGGAAATCACGAAATAAGCATTTTCAAGTTTTGTTGTTTTTTCATGGTTATTTGCCAAATTTTGTGAGTTTGTGTATTCTGAAAACGGTTGTGACTTCGATGAACGCTTTGATAAATATAATGTTTTCAACACCCATCTAGCTTATATTAACCATCTAGACTTCAAAACGAACAGTGGTTTTGCAAAAATGAAAACTACCTAAAAGTGTCTAAAATCGACTGGAAATCACGAAATAAGCATTTTCAAGTTTTGTTGTTTTTTCATGGTTATTTGCCAAATTTTGTGAGTTTGTGTATTCTGAAAACGGTTGTGACTTCGATGAACGCTTTGATGAATATAATGTTTTCAACACCCATCTAGCTTATATTAACCGTCTAGACTTCAAAACGAACAGTGGTTTTGCAAAAATGAAAACTACCTAAAAGTGTCTAAAATCGACTGGAAATCACCAAATAAGCATTTTCAAGTTTTGTTGTTTTTTCATGGTTATTTGCCAAATTTTTCGAGTTAGTGTATTCTGAAAACGGTTGTGACTTCGATGAACGCTTTGATAAATATAATGTTTTCAACACCCATCTAGCTTATATTAACCATCTAGACTTCAAAACGAACAGTGGTTTTGCAAAAATGAAAACTACCTAAAAGTGTCTAAAATCGACTGGAAATCACGAAATAAGCATTTTCAAGTTTTGTTGTTTTTTCATGGTTATTTGCCAAATTTTGTGAGTTTGTGTATTCTGAAAACGGTTGTGACTTCGATGAATGCTTTGATAAATATAATGTTTTCAACACCCATCTAGCTTATATTAACCATCTAGACTTCAAAACGAACAGTGGTTTTGCAAAAATGAAAACTACCTAAAAGTGTCTAAAATCGACTGGAAATCACGAAATAAGCATTTTCAAGTTTTGTTGTTTTTTCATGGTTATTTGCCAAATTTTGTGAGTTTGTGTATTCTGAAAACGGTTGTGACTTCGATGAACGCTTTGATAAATATAATGTTTTCAACACCCATCTAGCTTATATTAACCATCTAGACTTCAAAACGAACAGTGGTTTTGCAAAAATGAAAACTACCTAAAAGTGTCTAAAATCGACTGGAAATCACGAAATAAGCATTTTCAAGTTTTGTTGTTTTTTCATGGTTATTTGCCAAATTTTGTGAGTTTGTGTATTCTGAAAACGGTTGTGACTTCGATGAACGCTTTGATGAATATAATGTTTTCAACACCCATCTAGCTTATATTAACCGTCTAGACTTCAAAACGAACAGTGGTTTTGCAAAAATGAAAACTACCTAAAAGTGTCTAAAATCGACTGGAAATCACCAAATAAGCATTTTCAAGTTTTGTTGTTTTTTCATGGTTATTTGCCAAATTTTTCGAGTTAGTGTATTCTGAAAACGGTTGTGACTTCGATGAACGCTTTGATAAATATAATGTTTTCAACACCCATCTAGCTTATATTAACCATCTAGACTTCAAAACGAACAGTGGTTTTGCAAAATGAAAACTACCTAAAAGTGTCTAAAATCGACTGGAAATCACGAAATAAGCATTTTCAAGTTTTGTTGTTTTTTCATGGTTATTTGCCAAATTTTGTAAGTTTGTGTATTCTGAAAACGGTTGTGACTTCGATGAACGCTTTGATAAATATAATGTTTTCAACACCCATCTAGCTTATATTAACCATCTAGACTTCAAAACGAACAGTGGTTTTGCAAAAATGAAAACTACCTAAAAGTGTCTAAAATCGACTGGAAATCACGAAATAAGCATTTTCAAGTTTTGTTGTTTTTTCATGGTTATTTGCCAAATTTTGTGAGTTTGTGTATTCTGAAAACGGTTGTGACTTCGATGAACGCTTTGATGAATATAATGTTTTCAACACCCATCTAACCATCTAGACTTCAAAACGAACAGTGGTTTTGCAAAAATGAAAACTACCTAAAAGTGTCTAAAATCGACTGGAAATCACGAAATAAGCATTTTCATGTTTTGTTGTTTTTTCATGGTTATTTGCCAAATTTTGTGAGTTTGTGTATTCTGAAAACGGTTGTGACTTCGATGAACGCTTTGATAAATATAATGTTTTCAACACCCATCTAGCTTATCTTAACCATCTAGACTTCAAAACGAACAGTGGTTTTGCAAAAATGAAAACTACCTAAAAGTGTCTAAAATCGACTGGAAATCACTAAATAAGCATTTTCAAGTTTTGTTGTTTTTTCATTGTTATTTGCCAAATTTTGTGAGTTTGTGTATTCTGAAAACGGTTGTGACTTCGATGAACGCTTTGATAAATATAATATTTTCAACACCCATCTAGCTTATATTAACCATCTAGACTTCAAAACGAACAGTGGTTTTGCAAAAATGAAAACTACCTAAAAGTGTCTAAAATCGACTGGAAATCACGAAATAAGCATTTTCATGTTTTGTTGTTTTTTCATGGTTATTTCCCAAATTTTGTGAGTTTGTGTATTCTGAAAACGGTTGTGACTTCGATGAACGCTTTGATAAATATAATGTTTTCAACACCCATCTAGCTTATCTTAACCATCTAGACTTCAAAACGAACAGTGGTTTTGCAAAAATGAAAACTACCTAAAAGTGTCTAAAATCGACTGGAAATCACCAAATAAGCATTTTCAAGTTTTGTTGTTTTTTCATGGTTATTTGCCAAATTTTGTGAGTTTGTGTATTCTGAAAACGGTTGTGACTTCGATGAACGCTTTGATAAATATAATGTTTTCAACACCCATCTAGCTTATATTAACCATCTAGACTTCAAAACGAACAGTGGTTTTGCAAAAATGAAAACTACCTAAAAGTGTCTAAAATCGACTGGAAATCACGAAATAAGCATTTTCAAGTTTTGTTGTTTTTTCATGGTTATTTGCCAAATTTTGTGAGTTTGTGTATTCTGAAAACGGTTGTGACTTCGATGAACGCTTTGATAAATATAATGTTTTCAACACCCATCTAGCTTATATTAACCATCTAGACTTCAAAACGAACAGTGGTTTTGCAAAAATGAAAACTACCTAAAAGTGTCTAACATCGACTGGAAATCACGAAATAAGCATTTTCAAGATTTGTTGTTTTTTCATGGTTATTTGCCAAATTTTGTGAGTCTGTGTATTCTGAAAACGGTTGTGACTTCGATGAACGCTTTGATAAATATAATGTTTTCAACACCCATCTAGCTTATATTAACCATCTAGACTTCAAAACGAACAGTGGTTTTGCAAAAATGAAAACTACCTAAAAGTGTCTAAAATCGACTGGAAATCACGAAATAAGCATTTTCAAGTTTTGTTGTTTTTTCATGGTTATTTGCCAAATTTTGTGAGTTTGTGTATTCTGAAAACGGTTGTGACTTCGATGAACGCTTTGATGAATATAATGTTTTCAACACCCATCTAACCATCTAGACTTCAAAACGAACAGTGGTTTTGCAAAAATGAAAACTACCTAAAAGTGTCTAAAATCGACTGGAAATCACGAAATAAGCATTTTCATGTTTTGTTGTTTTTTCATGGTTATTTCCCAAATTTTGTGAGTTTGTGTATTCTGAAAACGGTTGTGACTTCGATGAACGCTTTGATAAATATAATGTTTTCAACACCCATCTAGCTTATCTTAACCATCTAGACTTCAAAACGAACAGTGGTTTTGCAAAAATGAAAACTACCTAAAAGTGTCTAAAATCGACTGGAAATCACCAAATAAGCATTTTCAAGTTTTGTTGTTTTTTCATGGTTATTTGCCAAATTTTGTGAGTTTGTGTATTCTGAAAACGGTTGTGACTTCGATGAACGCTTTGATAAATATAATGTTTTCAACACCCATCTAGCTTATATTAACCATCTAGACTTCAAAACGAACAGTGGTTTTGCAAAAATGAAAACTACCTAAAAGTGTCTAAAATCGACTGGAAATCACGAAATAAGCATTTTCAAGTTTTGTTGTTTTTTCATGGTTATTTGCCAAATTTTGTGAGTTTGTGTATTCTGAAAACGGTTGTGACTTCGATGAACGCTTTGATAAATATAATGTTTTCAACACCCATCTAGCTTATATTAACCATCTAGACTTCAAAACGAACAGTGGTTTTGCAAAAATGAAAACTACCTAAAAGTGTCTAAAATCGACTGGAAATCACCAAATAAGCATTTTCAAGTTTTGTTGTTTTTTCATGGTTATTTGCCAAATTTTGTGAGTTTGTGTATTCTGAAAACGGTTGTGACTTCGATGAATGCTTTGATAAATATAATGTTTTCAACACCCATCTAGCTTATATTAACCATCTAGACTTCAAAACGAACAGTGGTTTTGCAAAAATGAAAACTACCTAAAAGTGTCTAAAATCGACTGGAAATCACGAAATAAGCATTTTCAAGTTTTGTTGTTTTTTCATGGTTATTTGCCAAATTTTGTGAGTTTGTGTATTCTGAAAACGGTTGTGACTTCGATGAACGCTTTGATGAATATAATGTTTTCAACACCCATCTAGCTTATATTAACCGTCTAGACTTCAAAACGAACAGTGGTTTTGCAAAAATGAAAACTACCTAAAAGTGTCTAAAATCGACTGGAAATCACCAAATAAGCATTTTCAAGTTTTGTTGTTTTTTCATGGTTATTTGCCAAATTTTTCGAGTTAGTGTATTCTGAAAACGGTTGTGACTTCGATGAACGCTTTGATAAATATAATGTTTTCAACACCCATCTAGCTTATATTAACCATCTAGACTTCAAAACGAACAGTGGTTTTGCAAAATGAAAACTACCTAAAAGTGTCTAAAATCGACTGGAAATCACGAAATAAGCATTTTCAAGTTTTGTTGTTTTTTCATGGTTATTTGCCAAATTTTGTAAGTTTGTGTATTCTGAAAACGGTTGTGACTTCGATGAACGCTTTGATAAATATAATGTTTTCAACACCCATCTAGCTTATATTAACCATCTAGACTTCAAAACGAACAGTGGTTTTGCAAAAATGAAAACTACCTAAAAGTGTCTAAAATCGACTGGAAATCACGAAATAAGCATTTTCAAGTTTTGTTGTTTTTTCATGGTTATTTGCCAAATTTTGTGAGTTTGTGTATTCTGAAAACGGTTGTGACTTCGATGAACGCTTTGATGAATATAATGTTTTCAACACCCATCTAACCATCTAGACTTCAAAACGAACAGTGGTTTTGCAAAAATGAAAACTACCTAAAAGTGTCTAAAATCGACTGGAAATCACGAAATAAGCATTTTCATGTTTTGTTGTTTTTTCATGGTTATTTCCCAAATTTTGTGAGTTTGTGTATTCTGAAAACGGTTGTGACTTCGATGAACGCTTTGATAAATATAATGTTTTCAACACCCATCTAGCTTATCTTAACCATCTAGACTTCAAAACGAACAGTGGTTTTGCAAAAATGAAAACTACCTAAAAGTGTCTAAAATCGACTGGAAATCACCAAATAAGCATTTTCAAGTTTTGTTGTTTTTTCATGGTTATTTGCCAAATTTTGTGAGTTTGTGTATTCTGAAAACGGTTGTGACTTCGATGAACGCTTTGATAAATATAATGTTTTCAACACCCATCTAGCTTATATTAACCATCTAGACTTCAAAACGAACAGTGGTTTTGCAAAAATGAAAACTACCTAAAAGTGTCTAAAATCGACTGGAAATCACGAAATAAGCATTTTCAAGTTTTGTTGTTTTTTCATGGTTATTTGCCAAATTTTGTGAGTTTGTGTATTCTGAAAACGGTTGTGACTTCGATGAACGCTTTGATAAATATAATGTTTTCAACACCCATCTAGCTTATATTAACCATCTAGACTTCAAAACGAACAGTGGTTTTGCAAAAATGAAAACTACCTAAAATTGTCTAAAATCGACTGGAAATCACGAAATAAGCATTTTCAAGTTTTGTTGTTTTTTCATGGTTATTTGCCAAATTTTGTGAGTTTGTGTATTCTGAAAACGGTTGTGACTTCGATGAATGCTTTGATAAATATAATGTTTTCAACACCCATCTAGCTTATATTAACCATCTAGACTTCAAAACGAACAGTGGTTTTGCAAAAATGAAAACTACCTAAAAGTGTCTAAAATCGACTGGAAATCACGAAATAAGCATTTTCAAGTTTTGTTGTTTTTTCATGGTTATTTGCCAAATTTTGTGAGTTTGTGTATTCTGAAAACGGTTGTGACTTCGATGAACGCTTTGATAAATATAATGTTTTCAACACCCATCTAGCTTATATTAACCATCTAGACTTCAAAACGAACAGTGGTTTTGCAAAAATGAAAACTACCTAAAAGTGTCTAAAATCGACTGGAAATCACGAAATAAGCATTTTCAAGTTTTGTTGTTTTTTCATGGTTATTTGCCAAATTTTGTGAGTTTGTGTATTCTGAAAACGGTTGTGACTTCGATGAACGCTTTGATGAATATAATGTTTTCAACACACATCTAACCATCTAGACTTCAAAACGAACAGTGGTTTTGCAAAAATGAAAACTACCTAAAAGTGTCTAAAATCGACTGGAAATCACGAAATAAGCATTTTCATGTTTTGTTGTTTTTTCATGGTTATTTGCCAAATTTTGTGAGTTTGTGTATTCTGAAAACGGTTGTGACTTCGATGAACGCTTTGATAAATATAATGTTTTCAACACCCATCTAGCTTATATTAACCATCTAGACTTCAAAACGAACAGTGGTTTTGCAAAAATGAAAACTACCTAAAAGTGTCTAAAATCGACTGGAAATCACGAAATAAGCATTTTCAAGTTTTGTTGTTTTTTCATGGTTATTTGCCAAATTTTGTGAGTTTGTGTATTCTGAAAACGGTTGTGACTTCGATGAACGCTTTGATGAATATAATGTTTTCAACACACATCTAACCATCTAGACTTCAAAACGAACAGTGGTTTTGCAAAAATGAAAACTACCTAAAAGTGTCTAAAATCGACTGGAAATCACGAAATAAGCATTTTCATGTTTTGTTGTTTTTTCATGGTTATTTGCCAAATTTTGTGAGTTTGTGTATTCTGAAAACGGTTGTGACTTCGATGAACGCTTTGATAAATATAATGTTTTCAACACCCATCTAGCTTATCTTAACCATCTAGACTTCAAAACGAACAGTGGTTTTGCAAAAATGAAAACTACCTAAAAGTGTCTAAAATCGACTGGAAATCACGAAATAAGCATTTTCAAGTTTTGTTGTTTTTTCATGGTTATTTGCCAAATTTTGTGAGTTTGTGTATTCTGAAAACGGTTGTGACTTCGATGAACGCTTTGATGAATATAATGTTTTCAACACCCATCTAGCTTATATTAACCATCTAGACTTCAAAACGAACAGTGGTTTTGCAAAAATGAAAACTACCTAAAAGTGTCTAAAATCGACTGGAAATCACGAAATAAGCATTTTCAAGTTTTGTTGTTTTTTCATGGTTATTTGCCAAATTTTGTGAGTTTGTGTATTCTGAAAACGGTTGTGACTTCGATGAACGCTTTGATGAATATAATGTTTTCAACACCCATCTAGCTTATATTAACCATCTAGACTTCAAAACGAACAGTGGTTTTGCAAAAATGAAAACTACCTAAAAGTGTCTAAAATCGACTGGAAATCACGAAATAAGCATTTTCAAGTTTTGTTGTTTTTTCATGGTTATTTGCCAAATTTTGTGAGTTTGTGTATTCTGAAAACGGTTGTGACTTCGATGAACGCTTTGATAAATATAATGTTTTCAACACCCATCTAGCTTATATTAACCATCTAGACTTCAAAACGAACAGTGGTTTTGCAAAAATGAAAACTACCTAAAAGTGTCTAAAATCGACTGGAAATCACGAAATAAGCATTTTCAAGTTTTGTTGTTTTTTCATGGTTATTTGCCAAATTTTGTGAGTTTGTGTATTCTGAAAACGGTTGTGACTTCGATGAACGCTTTGATGAATATAATGTTTTCAACACCCATCTAGCTTATATTAACCATCTAGACTTCAAAACGAACAGTGGTTTTGCAAAAATGAAAACTACCTAAAAGTGTCTAAAATCGACTGGAAATCACGAAATAAGCATTTTCAAGTTTTGTTGTTTTTTCATGGTTATTTGCCAAATTTTGTGAGTTTGTGTATTCTGAAAACGGTTGTGACTTCGATGAACGCTTTGATGAATATAATGTTTTCAACACCCATCTAGCTTATATTAACCATCTAGACTTCAAAACGAACAGTGGTTTTGCAAAAATGAAAACTACCTAAAAGTGTCTAAAATCGACTGGAAATCACGAAATAAGCATTTTCAAGTTTTGTTGTTTTTTCATGGTTATTTGCCAAATTTTGTGAGTTTGTGTATTCTGAAAACGGTTGTGACTTCGATGAACGCTTTGATAAATATAATGTTTTCAACACCCATCTAGCTTATATTAACCATCTAGACTTCAAAACGAACAGTGGTTTTGCAAAAATGAAAACTACCTAAAAGTGTCTAAAATCGACTGGAAATCACGAAATAAGCATTTTCAAGTTTTGTTGTTTTTTCATGGTTATTTGCCAAATTTTGTGAGTTTGTGTATTCTGAAAACGGTTGTGACTTCGATGAACGCTTTGATGAATATAATGTTTTCAACACACATCTAACCATCTAGACTTCAAAACGAACAGTGGTTTTGCAAAAATGAAAACTACCTAAAAGTGTCTAAAATCGACTGGAAATCACCAAATAAGCATTTTCAAGTTTTGTTGTTTTTTCATGGTTATTTGCCAAATTTTGTGAGTTTGTGTATTCTGAAAACGGTTGTGACTTCGATGAACGCTTTGATAAATATAATGTTTTCAACACCCATCTAGCTTATATTAACCATCTAGACTTCAAAACGAACAGTGGTTTTGCAAAAATGAAAACTACCTAAAAGTGTCTAAAATCGACTGGAAATCACGAAATAAGCATTTTCAAGTTTTGTTGTTTTTTCATGGTTATTTGCCAAATTTTGTGAGTTTGTGTATTCTGAAAACGGTTGTGACTTCGATGAACGCTTTGATGAATATAATGTTTTCAACACCCATCTAGCTTATATTAACCATCTAGACTTCAAAACGAACAGTGGTTTTGCAAAAATGAAAACTACCTAAAAGTGTCTAAAATCGACTGGAAATCACGAAATAAGCATTTTCAAGTTTTGTTGTTTTTTCATGGTTATTTGCCAAATTTTGTGAGTTTGTGTATTCTGAAAACGGTTGTGACTTCGATGAACGCTTTGATGAATATAATGTTTTCAACACCCATCTAGCTTATATTAACCATCTAGACTTCAAAACGAACAGTGGTTTTGCAAAAATGAAAACTACCTAAAAGTGTCTAAAATCGACTGGAAATCACGAAATAAGCATTTTCAAGTTTTGTTGTTTTTTCATGGTTATTTGCCAAATTTTGTGAGTTTGTGTATTCTGAAAACGGTTGTGACTTCGATGAACGCTTTGATAAATATAATGTTTTCAACACCCATCTAGCTTATATTAACCATCTAGACTTCAAAACGAACAGTGGTTTTGCAAAAATGAAAACTACCTAAAAGTGTCTAAAATCGACTGGAAATCACGAAATAAGCATTTTCAAGTTTTGTTGTTTTTTCATGGTTATTTGCCAAATTTTGTGAGTTTGTGTATTCTGAAAACGGTTGTGACTTCGATGAACGCTTTGATGAATATAATGTTTTCAACACCCATCTAGCTTATATTAACCATCTAGACTTCAAAACGAACAGTGGTTTTGCAAAAATGAAAACTACCTAAAAGTGTCTAAAATCGACTGGAAATCACGAAATAAGCATTTTCATGTTTTGTTGTTTTTTCATGGTTATTTGCCAAATTTTGTGAGTTTGTGTATTCTGAAAACGGTTGTGACTTCGATGAACGCTTTGATAAATATAATGTTTTCAACACCCATCTAGCTTATCTTAACCATCTAGACTTCAAAACGAACAGTGGTTTTGCAAAAATGAAAACTACCTAAAAGTGTCTAAAATCGACTGGAAATCACGAAATAAGCATTTTCAAGTTTTGTTGTTTTTTCATGGTTATTTGCCAAATTTTGTGAGTTTGTGTATTCTGAAAACGGTTGTGACTTCGATGAACGCTTTGATGAATATAATGTTTTCAACACCCATCTAGCTTATATTAACCATCTAGACTTCAAAACGAACAGTGGTTTTGCAAAAATGAAAACTACGTAAAAGTGTCTAAAATCGACTGGAAATCACGAAATAAGCATTTTCAAGTTTTGTTGTTTTTTCATGGTTATTTGCCAAATTTTGTGAGTTTGTGTATTCTGAAAACGGTTGTGACTTCGATGAACGCTTTGATAAATATAATGTTTTCAACACCCATCTAGCTTATATTAACCATCTAGACTTCAAAACGAACAGTGGTTTTGCAAAAATGAAAACTACCTAAAAGTGTCTAAAATCGACTGGAAATCACGAAATAAGCATTTTCAAGTTTTGTTGTTTTTTCATGGTTATTTGCCAAATTTTGTGAGTTTGTGTATTCTGAAAACGGTTGTGACTTCGATGAACGCTTTGATGAATATAATGTTTTCAACACCCATCTAGCTTATATTAACCATCTAGACTTCAAAACGAACAGTGGTTTTGCAAAAATGAAAACTACCTAAAAGTGTCTAAAATCGACTGGAAATCACGAAATAAGCATTTTCAAGTTTTGTTGTTTTTTCATGGTTATTTGCCAAATTTTGTGAGTTTGTGTATTCTGAAAACGGTTGTGACTTCGATGAACGCTTTGATAAATATAATGTTTTCAACACCCATCTAGCTTATATTAACCATCTAGACTTCAAAACGAACAGTGGTTTTGCAAAAATGAAAACTACCTAAAAGTGTCTAAAATCGACTGAAAATCACGAAATAAGCATTTTCAAGTTTTGTTGTTTTTTCATAGTTATTTGCCAAATTTTGTGAGTTTGTGTATTCTGAAAACGGTTGTGACTTCGATGAACGCTTTGATGAATATAATGTTTTCAACACCCATCTAGCTTATATTAACCATCTAGACTTCAAAACGAACAGTGGTTTTGCAAAAATGAAAACTACCTAAAAGTGTCTAAAATCGACTGGAAATCACGAAATAAGCATTTTCAAGTTTTGTTGTTTTTTCATGGTTATTTGCCAAATTTTGTGAGTTTGTGTATTCTGAAAACGGTTGTGACTTCGATGAACGCTTTGATGAATATAATGTTTTCAACACCCATCTAGCTTATATTAACCATCTAGACTTCAAAACGAACAGTGGTTTTGCAAAAATGAAAACTACCTAAAAGTGTCTAAAATCGACTGGAAATCACCAAATAAGCATTTTCAAGTTTTGTTGTTTTTTCATGGTTATTTGCCAAATTTTGTGAGTTTGTGTATTCTGAAAACGGTTGTGACTTCGATGAACGCTTTGATAAATATAATGTTTTCAACACCCATCTAGCTTATATTAACCATCTAGACTTCAAAACGAACAGTGGTTTTGCAAAAATGAAAACTACCTAAAAGTGTCTAAAATCGACTGGAAATCACGAAATAAGCATTTTCAAGTTTTGTTGTTTTTTCATGGTTATTTGCCAAATTTTGTGAGTTTGTGTATTCTGAAAACGGTTGTGACTTCGATGAACGCTTTGATGAATATAATGTTTTCAACACCCATCTAGCTTATATTAACCATCTAGACTTCAAAACGAACAGTGGTTTTGCAAAAATGAAAACTACCTAAAAGTGTCTAAAATCGACTGGAAATCACGAAATAAGCATTTTCATGTTTTGTTGTTTTTTCATGGTTATTTGCCAAATTTTGTGAGTTTGTGTATTCTGAAAACGGTTGTGACTTCGATGAACGCTTTGATGAATATAATGTTTTCAACACCCATCTAGCTTATATTAACCATCTAGACTTCAAAACGAACAGTGGTTTTGCAAAAATGAAAACTACCTAAAAGTGTCTAAAATCGACTGGAAATCACGAAATAAGCATTTTCAAGTTTTGTTGTTTTTTCATGGTTATTTGCCAAATTTTGTGAGTTTGTGTATTCTGAAAACGGTTGTGACTTCGATGAACGCTTTGGTGAATATAATGTTTTCAACACCCATCTAGCTTATATTAACCATCTAGACTTCAAAACGAACAGTGATTTTGCAAAAATGAAAACTACCTAAAAGTGTCTAAAATCGACTGGAAATCACGAAATAAGCATTTTCATGTTTTGTTGTTTTTTCATGGTTATTTCCCAAATTTTGTGAGTTTGTGTATTCTGAAAACGGTTGTGACTTCGATGAACGCTTTGATGAATATAATGTTTTCAACACCCATCTAGCTTATATTAACCATCTAGACTTCAAAACGAACAGTGGTTTTGCAAAAATGAAAACTACCTAAAAGTGTCTAAAATCGACTGGAAATCACGAAATAAGCATTTTCAAGTTTTGTTGTTTTTTCATGGTTATTTGCCAAATTTTGTGAGTTTGTGTATTCTGAAAACGGTTGTGACTTCGATGAACGCTTTGATAAATATAATGTTTTCAACACCCATCTAGCTTATATTAACCATCTAGACTTCAAAACGAACAGTGGTTTTGCAAAAATGAAAACTACCTAAAAGTGTCTAAAATCGACTGGAAATCACGAAATAAGCATTTTCAAGTTTTGTTGTTTTTTCATGGTTATTTGCCAAATTTTGTGAGTTTGTGTATTCTGAAAACGGTTGTAACTTCGATGAACGCTTTGATGAATATAATGTTTTCAACACCCATCTAGCTTATATTAACCATCTAGACTTCAAAACGAACAGTGGTTTTGCAAAAATGAAAACTACCTAAAAGTGTCTAAAATCGACTGGAAATCAAATAAGCATTTTCATGTTTTGTTGTTTTTTCATGGTTATTTCCCAAATTTTGTGAGTTTGTGTATTCTGAAAACGGTTGTGACTTCGATGAACGCTTTGATAAATATAATGTTTTCAACACCCATCTAGCTTATATTAACCATCTAGACTTCAAAACGAACAGTCGTTTTGCAAAAATGAAAACTACCTAAAAGTGTCTAAAATCGACTGGAAATCACCAAATAAGCATTTTCAAGTTTTGTTGTTTTTTCATGGTTATTTGCCAAATTTTGTGAGTTTGTGTATTCTGAAAACGGTTGTGACTTCGATGAACGCTTTGATAAATATAATGTTTTCAACACCCATCTAGCTTATCTTAACCATCTAGACTTCAAAACGAACAGTGGTTTTGCAAAAATGAAAACTACCTAAAAGTGTCTAAAATCGAGTGGAAATCACCAAATAAGCATTTTCAAGTTTTGTTGTTTTTTCATGGTTATTTGCCAAATTTTGTGAGTTTGTGTATTCTGAAAACGGTTGTGACTTCGATGAACGCTTTGATAAATATAATGTTTTCAACACCCATCTAGCTTATATTAACCATCTAGACTTCAAAACGAACAGTGGTTTTGCAAAAATGAAAACTACCTAAAAGTGTCTAAAATCGACTGGAAATCACGAAATAAGCATTTTCAAGTTTTGTTGTTTTTTCATGGTTATTTGCCAAATTTTGTGAGTTTGTGTATTCTGAAAACGGTTGTGACTTCGATGAACGCTTTGATGAATATAATGTTTTCAACACCCATCTAGCTTATATTAACCATCTAGACTTCAAAACGAACAGTGGTTTTGCAAAAATGAAAACTACCTAAAAGTGTCTAAAATCGACTGGAAATCACGAAATAAGCATTTTCATGTTTTGTTGTTTTTTCATGGTTATTTGCCAAACTTTTCGAGTTAGTGTATTCTGAAAACGGTTGTGACTTCGATGAACGCATTGATAAATATAATGTTTTCAACACCCATCTAGCTTATATTAACCATCTAGACTTCAAAACGAACAGTGGTTTTGCAAAAATGAAAACTACCTAAAAGTGTCTAAAATCGACTGGAAATCACGAAATAAGCATTTTCAAGTTTTGTTGTTTTTTCATGGTTATTTGCCAAATTTTGTGAGTTTGTGTATTCTGAAAACGGTTGTGACTTCGATGAACGCTTTGATAAATATAATGTTTTCAACACCCATCTAGCTTATATTAACCATCTAGACTTCAAAACGAACAGTGGTTTTGCAAAAATGAAAACTACCTAAAAGTGTCTAAAATCGACTGGAAATCACGAAATAAGCATTTTCAAGTTTTGTTGTTTTTTCATGGTTATTTGCCAAATTTTGTGAGTTTGTGTATTCTGAAAACGGTTGTGACTTCGATGAACGCTTTGATGAATATAATGTTTTCAACACCCATCTAGCTTATATTAACCATCTAGACTTCAAAACGAACAGTGGTTTTGCAAAAATGAAAACTACCTAAAAGTGTCTAAAATCGACTGGAAATCACGAAATAAGCATTTTCATGTTTTGTTGTTTTTTCATGGTTATTTCCCAAATTTTGTGAGTTTGTGTATTCTGAAAACGGTTGTGACTTCGATGAACGCTTTGATGAATATAATGTTTTCAACACCCATCTAGCTTATATTAACCATCTAGACTTCAAAACGAACAGTGGTTTTGCAAAAATGAAAACTACCTAAAAGTGTCTAAAATCGACTGGAAATCACGAAATAAGCATTTTCAAGTTTTGTTGTTTTTTCATGGTTATTTGCCAAATTTTGTGAGTTTGTGTATTCTGAAAACGGTTGTGACTTCGATGAACGCTTTGATAAATATAATGTTTTCAACACCCATCTAGCTTATATTAACCATCTAGACTTCAAAACGAACAGTGGTTTTGCAAAAATGAAAACTACCTAAAAGTGTCTAAAATCGACTGAAAATCACGAAATAAGCATTTTCAAGTTTTGTTGTTTTTTCATAGTTATTTGCCAAATTTTGTGAGTTTGTGTATTCTGAAAACGGTTGTGACTTCGATGAACGCTTTGATGAATATAATGTTTTCAACACCCATCTAGCTTATATTAACCATCTAGACTTCAAAACGAACAGTGGTTTTGCAAAAATGAAAACTACCTAAAAGTGTCTAAAATCGACTGGAAATCACGAAATAAGCATTTTCAAGTTTTGTTGTTTTTTCATGGTTATTTGCCAAATTTTGTGAGTTTGTGTATTCTGAAAACGGTTGTGACTTCGATGAACGCTTTGATGAATATAATGTTTTCAACACCCATCTAGCTTATATTAACCATCTAGACTTCAAAACGAACAGTGGTTTTGCAAAAATGAAAACTACCTAAAAGTGTCTAAAATCGACTGGAAATCACCAAATAAGCATTTTCAAGTTTTGTTGTTTTTTCATGGTTATTTGCCAAATTTTGTGAGTTTGTGTATTCTGAAAACGGTTGTGACTTCGATGAACGCTTTGATAAATATAATGTTTTCAACACCCATCTAGCTTATATTAACCATCTAGACTTCAAAACGAACAGTGGTTTTGCAAAAATGAAAACTACCTAAAAGTGTCTAAAATCGACTGGAAATCACGAAATAAGCATTTTCAAGTTTTGTTGTTTTTTCATGGTTATTTGCCAAATTTTGTGAGTTTGTGTATTCTGAAAACGGTTGTGACTTCGATGAACGCTTTGATGAATATAATGTTTTCAACACCCATCTAGCTTATATTAACCATCTAGACTTCAAAACGAACAGTGGTTTTGCAAAAATGAAAACTACCTAAAAGTGTCTAAAATCGACTGGAAATCACGAAATAAGCATTTTCATGTTTTGTTGTTTTTTCATGGTTATTTGCCAAATTTTGTGAGTTTGTGTATTCTGAAAACGGTTGTGACTTCGATGAACGCTTTGATGAATATAATGTTTTCAACACCCATCTAGCTTATATTAACCATCTAGACTTCAAAACGAACAGTGGTTTTGCAAAAATGAAAACTACCTAAAAGTGTCTAAAATCGACTGGAAATCACGAAATAAGCATTTTCAAGTTTTGTTGTTTTTTCATGGTTATTTGCCAAATTTTGTGAGTTTGTGTATTCTGAAAACGGTTGTGACTTCGATGAACGCTTTGGTGAATATAATGTTTTCAACACCCATCTAGCTTATATTAACCATCTAGACTTCAAAACGAACAGTGGTTTTGCAAAAATGAAAACTACCTAAAAGTGTCTAAAATCGACTGGAAATCACGAAATAAGCATCTTCATGTTTTGTTGTTTTTTCATGGTTATTTCCCAAATTTTGTGAGTTTGTGTATTCTGAAAACGGTTGTGACTTCGATGAACGCTTTGATGAATATAATGTTTTCAACACCCATCTAGCTTATATTAACCATCTAGACTTCAAAACGAACAGTGGTTTTGCAAAAATGAAAACTACCTAAAAGTGTCTAAAATCGACTGGAAATCACGAAATAAGCATTTTCAAGTTTTGTTGTTTTTTCATGGTTATTTGCCAAATTTTGTGAGTTTGTGTATTCTGAAAACGGTTGTGACTTCGATGAACGCTTTGATAAATATAATGTTTTCAACACCCATCTAGCTTATATTAACCATCTAGACTTCAAAACGAACAGTGGTTTTGCAAAAATGAAAACTACCTAAAAGTGTCTAAAATCGACTGGAAATCACGAAATAAGCATTTTCAAGTTTTGTTGTTTTTTCATGGTTATTTGCCAAATTTTGTGAGTTTGTGTATTCTGAAAACGGTTGTAACTTCGATGAACGCTTTGATGAATATAATGTTTTCAACACCCATCTAGCTTATATTAACCATCTAGACTTCAAAACGAACAGTGGTTTTGCAAAAATGAAAACTACCTAAAAGTGTCTAAAATCGACTGGAAATCAAATAAGCATTTTCATGTTTTGTTGTTTTTTCATGGTTATTTGCCAAATTTTGTGAGTTTGTGTATTCTGAAAACGGTTGTGACTTCGATGAACGCTTTGATAAATATAATGTTTTCAACACCCATCTAGCTTATATTAACCATCTAGACTTCAAAACGAACAGTCGTTTTGCAAAAATGAAAACTACCTAAAAGTGTCTAAAATCGACTGGAAATCACCAAATAAGCATTTTCAAGTTTTGTTGTTTTTTCATGGTTATTTGCCAAATTTTGTGAGTTTGTGTATTCTGAAAACGGTTGTGACTTCGATGAACGCTTTGATAAATATAATGTTTTCAACACCCATCTAGCTTATCTTAACCATCTAGACTTCAAAACGAACAGTGGTTTTGCAAAAATGAAAACTACCTAAAAGTGTCTAAAATCGAGTGGAAATCACCAAATAAGCATTTTCAAGTTTTGTTGTTTTTTCATGGTTATTTGCCAAATTTTGTGAGTTTGTGTATTCTGAAAACGGTTGTGACTTCGATGAACGCTTTGATAAATATAATGTTTTCAACACCCATCTAGCTTATCTTAACCATCTAGACTTCAAAACGAACAGTGGTTTTGCAAAAATGAAAACTACCTAAAAGTGTCTAAAATCGACTGGAAATCACGAAATAAGCATTTTCAAGTTTTGTTGTTTTTTCATGGTTATTTGCCAAATTTTGTGAGTTTGTGTATTCTGAAAACGGTTGTGACTTCGATGAACGCTTTGATGAATATAATGTTTTCAACACCCATCTAGCTTATATTAACCATCTAGACTTCAAAACGAACAGTGGTTTTGCAAAAATGAAAACTACCTAAAAGTGTCTAAAATCGACTGGAAATCACGAAATAAGCATTTTCATGTTTGGTGTTTTTTCATGGTTATTTGCCAAACTTTTCGAGTTAGTGTATTCTGAAAACGGTTGTGACTTCGATGAACGCATTGATAAATATAATGTTTTCAACACCCATCTAGCTTATATTAACCATCTAGACTTCAAAACGAACAGTGGTTTTGCAAAAATGAAAACTACCTAAAAGTGTCTAAAATCGACTGGAAATCACGAAATAAGCATTTTCAAGTTTTGTTGTTTTTTCATGGATATTTGCCAAATTTTTCGAGTTTGTGTATTCTGAAAACGGTTGTGACTTCGATGAACGCTTTGATGAATATAATGTTTTCAACACCCATCTAGCTTATATTAACCATCTAGACTTCAAAACGAACAGTGGTTTTGCAAAAATGAAAACTACCTAAAAGTGTCTAAAATCGACTGGAAATCACGAAATAAGCATTTTCAAGTTTTGTTGTTTTTTCATGGTTATTTGCCAAATTTTGTGAGTTTGTGTATTCTGAAAACGGTTGTGACTTCGATGAACGCTTTGATAAATATAATGTTTTCAACACCCATCTAGCTTATATTAACCATCTAGACTTCAAAACGAACAGTGGTTTTGCAAAAATGAAAACTACCTAAAAGTGTCTAAAATCGACTGGAAATCACGAAATAAGCATTTTCAAGTTTTGTTGTTTTTTCATGGTTATTTCCCAAATTTTGTGAGTTTGTGTATTCTGAAAACGGTTGTGACTTCGATGAACGCTTTGATAAATATAATGTTTTCAACACCCATCTAGCTTATATTAACCATCTAGACTTCAAAACGAACAGTGGTTTTGCAAATATGAAAACTACCTAAAAGTGTCTAAAATCGACTGGAAATCACTAAATAAGCATTTTCAAGTTTTGTTGTTTTTTCATTGTTAATTGCCAAATTTTGTGAGTTTGTGTATTCTGAAAACGGTTGTGACTTCGATGAACGCTTTGATAAATATAATGTTTTCAACACCCATCTAGCTTATATTAACCATCTAGACTTCAAAACGAACAGTGGTTTTGCAAATATGAAAACTACCTAAAAGTGTCTAAAATCGACTGGAAATCACTAAATAAGCATTTTCAAGTTTTGTTGTTTTTTCATTGTTAATTGCCAAATTTTGTGAGTTTGTGTATTCTGAAAACGGTTGTGACTTCGATGAACGCTTTGATAAATATAATGTTTTCAACACCCATCTAGCTTATATTAACCATCTAGACTTCAAAACGAACAGTGGTTTTGCAAAAATGAAAACTACCTAAAAGTGTCTAAAATCGACTAGAAATCACTAAATAAGCATTTTCAAGTTTTGTTGTTTTTTCATTGTGATTTGCCAAATTTTGTGAGTTTCTGTATTCTGAAAACGGTTGTGACTTCGATGAACGCTTTGATAAATATAATGTTTTCAACACCCATCTAGCTTATATTAACCATCTAGACTTCAAAACCATCAGTGATTTTGCAAAAATGAAAACTACCTAAAAGTGTCTAAAATCGACTGGAAATCACCAAATAAGCATTTTCAAGTTTTGTTGTTTTTTCATGGTTATTTGCCAAATTTTGTGAGTTTGTGTATTCTGAAAACGGTTGTGACTTCGATGAACGCTTTGATAAATATAATGTTTTCAACACCCATCTAGCTTATATTAACCATCTAGACTTCAAAACGAACAGTGGTTTTGCAAAAATGAAAACTACCTAAAAGTGTCTAAAATCGACTGGAAATCACGAAATAAGCATTTTCAAGTTTTGTTGTTTTTTCATGGTTATTTGCCAAATTTTGTGAGTTTGTGTATTCTGAAAACGGTTGTGACTTCGATGAACGCTTTGATGAATATAATGTTTTCAACACCCATCTAGCTTATATTAACCATCTAGACTTCAAAACGAACAGTGGTTTTGCAAAAATGAAAACTACCTAAAAGTGTCTAAAATCGACTGGAAATCACGAAATAAGCAGTTTCATGTTTTGTTGTTTTTTCATGGTTATTTCCCAAATTTTGTGAGTTTGTGTATTCTGAAAACGGTTGTGACTTCGATGAACGCTTTGATAAATATAATGTTTTCAACACCCATCTAGCTTATCTTAACCATCTAGACTTCAAAACGAACAGTGGTTTTGCAAAAATGAAAACTACCTAAAAGTGTCTAAAATCGAGTGGAAATCACCAAATAAGCATTTTCAAGTTTTGTTGTTTTTTCATGGTTATTTGCCAAATTTTGTGAGTTTGTGTATTCTGAAAACGGTTGTGACTTCGATGAACGCTTTGATAAATATAATGTTTTCAACACCCATCTAGCTTATATTAACCATCTAGACTTCAAAACGAACAGTGGTTTTGCAAAAATGAAAACTACCTAAAAGTGTCTAAAATCGACTGGAAATCACGAAATAAGCATTTTCAAGTTTTGTTGTTTTTTCATAGTTATTTGCCAAATTTTGTGAGTTTGTGTATTCTGAAAACGGTTGTGACTTCGATGAACGCTTTGATAAATATAATGTTTTCAACACCCATCTAGCTTATCTTAACCATCTAGACTTCAAAACGAACAGTGGTTTTGCAAAAATGAAAACTACCTAAAAGTGTCTAAAATCGACTGGAAATCACCAAATAAGCATTTTCAAGTTTTGTTGTTTTTTCATGGTTATTTGCCAAATTTTGTGAGTTTGTGTATTCTGAAAACGGTTGTGACTTCGATGAACGCTTTGATGAATATAATGTTTTCAACACCCATCTAGCTTATATTAACCATCTAGACTTCAAAACGAACAGTGGTTTTGCAAAAATGAAAACTACCTAAAAGTGTCTAAAATCGACTGGAAATCACGAAATAAGCATTTTCATGTTTTGTTGTTTTTTCATGGTTATTTGCCAAATTTTGTGAGTTTGTGTATTCTGAAAACGGTTGTGACTTCGATGAACGCTTTGATAAATATAATGTTTTCAACACCCATCTAGCTTATATTAACCATCTAGACTTCAAAACGAACAGTGGTTTTGCAAAAATGAAAACTACCTAAAAGTGTCTAAAATCGACTGGAAATCACGAAATAAGCATTTTCAAGTTTTGTTGTTTTTTCATGGTTATTTGCCAAATTTTTCGAGTTAGTGTATTCTGAAAACGGTTGTGACTTCGATGAACGCATTGATAAATATAATGTTTTCAACACCCATCTAGCTTATATTAACCATCTAGACTTCAAAACGAACAGTGGTTTTGCAAAAATGAAAACTACCTAAAAGTGTCTAAAATCGACTGGAAATCACGAAATAAGCATTTTCAAGTTTTGTTGTTTTTTCATGGTTATTTGCCAAATTTTTCGAGTTTGTGTATTCTGAAAACGGTTGTGACTTCGATGAACGCTTTGATGAATATAATGTTTTCAACACCCATCTAGCTTATATTAACCATCTAGACTTCAAAACGAACAGTGGTTTTGCAAAAATGAAAACTACCTAAAAGTGTCTAAAATCGACTGGAAATCACCAAATAAGCATTTTCAAGTTTTGTTGTTTTTTCATGGTTATTTGCCAAATTTTGTGAGTTTGTGTATTCTGAAAACGGTTGTGACTTCGATGAACGCTTTGATAAATATAATGTTTTCAACACCCATCTAGCTTATATTAACCATCTAGACTTCAAAACGAACAGTGGTTTTGCAAAAATGAAAACTACCTAAAAGTGTCTAAAATCGACTGGAAATCACGAAATAAGCATTTTCAAGTTTTGTTGTTTTTTCATGGTTATTTGCCAAATTTTGTGAGTTTGTGTATTCTGAAAACGGTTGTGACTTCGATGAACGCTTTGATAAATATAATGTTTTCAACACCCATCTAGCTTATATTAACCATCTAGACTTCAAAACGAACAGTGGTTTTGCAAATATGAAAACTACCTAAAAGTGTCTAAAATCGACTGGAAATCACTAAATAAGCATTTTCAAGTTTTGTTGTTTTTTCATTGTTAATTGCCAAATTTTGTGAGTTTGTGTATTCTGAAAACGGTTGTGACTTCGATGAACGCTTTGATAAATATAATGTTTTCAACACCCATCTAGCTTATATTAACCATCTAGACTTCAAAACGAACAGTGGTTTTGCAAAAATGAAAACTACCTAAAAGTGTCTAAAATCGACTAGAAATCACTAAATAAGCATTTTCAAGTTTTGTTGTTTTTTCATTGTGATTTGCCAAATTTTGTGAGTTTCTGTATTCTGAAAACGGTTGTGACTTCGATGAACGCTTTGATAAATATAATGTTTTCAACACCCATCTAGCTTATATTAACCATCTAGACTTCAAAACCATCAGTGGTTTTGCAAAAATGAAAACTACCTAAAAGTGTCTAAAATCGACTGGAAATCACCAAATAAGCATTTTCAAGTTTTGTTGTTTTTTCATGGTTATTTGCCAAATTTTGTGAGTTTGTGTATTCTGAAAACGGTTGTGACTTCGATGAACGCTTTGATAAATATAATGTTTTCAACACCCATCTAGCTTATATTAACCATCTAGACTTCAAAACGAACAGTGGTTTTGCAAAAATGAAAACTACCTAAAAGTGTCTAAAATCGACTGGAAATCACCAAATAAGCATTTTCAAGTTTTGTTGTTTTTTCATGGTTATTTGCCAAATTTTTCGAGTTAGTGTATTCTGAAAACGGTTGTGACTTCGATGAACGCATTGATAAATATAATGTTTTCAACACCCATCTAGCTTATATTAACCATCTAGACTTCAAAACGAACAGTGGTTTTGCAAAAATGAAAACTACGTAAAAGTGTCTAAAATCGACTGGAAATCACGAAATAAGCATTTTCATGTTTTGTTGTTTTTTCATGGTTATTTCCCAAATTTTGTGAGTTTGTGTATTCTGAAAACGGTTGTGACTTCGATGAACGCTTTGATAAATATAATGTTTTCAACACCCATCTAGCTTATATTAACCATCTAGACTTCAAAACGAACAGTGGTTTTGCAAAAATGAAAACTACCTAAAAGTGTCTAAAATCGACTGGAAATCACGAAATAAGCATTTTCAAGTTTTGTTGTTTTTTCATGGTTATTTGCCAAATTTTGTGAGTTTGTGTATTCTGAAAACGGTTGTGACTTCGATGAACGCTTTGATAAATATAATGTTTTCAACACCCATCTAGCTTATATTAACCATCTAGACTTCAAAACGAACAGTGGTTTTGCAAATATGAAAACTACCTAAAAGTGTCTAAAATCGACTGGAAATCACTAAATAAGCATTTTCAAGTTTTGTTGTTTTTTCATTGTTAATTGCCAAATTTTGTGAGTTTGTGTATTCTGAAAACGGTTGTGACTTCGATGAACGCTTTGATAAATATAATGTTTTCAACACCCATCTAGCTTATATTAACCATCTAGACTTCAAAACGAACAGTGGTTTTGCAAAAATGAAAACTACCTAAAAGTGTCTAAAATCGACTAGAAATCACTAAATAAGCATTTTCAAGTTTTGTTGTTTTTTCATTGTGATTTGCCAAATTTTGTGAGTTTCTGTATTCTGAAAACGGTTGTGACTTCGATGAACGCTTTGATAAATATAATGTTTTCAACACCCATCTAGCTTATATTAACCATCTAGACTTCAAAACCATCAGTGGTTTTGCAAAAATGAAAACTACCTAAAAGTGTCTAAAATCGACTGGAAATCACCAAATAAGCATTTTCAAGTTTTGTTGTTTTTTCATGGTTATTTGCCAAATTTTGTGAGTTTGTGTATTCTGAAAACGGTTGTGACTTCGATGAACGCTTTGATAAATATAATGTTTTCAACACCCATCTAGCTTATATTAACCATCTAGACTTCAAAACGAACAGTGGTTTTGCAAAAATGAAAACTACCTAAAAGTGTCTAAAATCGACTGGAAATCACCAAATAAGCATTTTCAAGTTTTGTTGTTTTTTCATGGTTATTTGCCAAATTTTTCGAGTTAGTGTATTCTGAAAACGGTTGTGACTTCGATGAACGCATTGATAAATATAATGTTTTCAACACCCATCTAGCTTATATTAACCATCTAGACTTCAAAACGAACAGTGGTTTTGCAAAAATGAAAACTACGTAAAAGTGTCTAAAATCGACTGGAAATCACGAAATAAGCATTTTCATGTTTTGTTGTTTTTTCATGGTTATTTCCCAAATTTTGTGAGTTTGTGTATTCTGAAAACGGTTGTGACTTCGATGAACGCTTTGATAAATATAATGTTTTCAACACCCATCTAGCTTATATTAGCCATCTAGACTTCAAAACGAACAGTGGTTTTGCAAAAATGAAAACTACCTAAAAGTGTCTAAAATCGACTGGAAATCACGAAATAAGCATTTTCAAGTTTTGTTGTTTTTTCATGGTTGTTTGCCAAATTTTGTGAGTTTGTGTATTCTGAAAACGGTTGTGACTTCGATGAACGCTTTGATGAATATAATGTTTTCAACACCCATCTAGCTTATATTAACCATCTAGACTTCAAAACGAACAGTGGTTTTGCAAAAATGAAAACTACCTAAAAGTGTCTAAAATCGACTGGAAATCACGAAATAAGCATTTTCAAGTTTTGTTGTTTTTTCATTGTTATTTGCCAAATTTTGTGAGTTTGTGTATTCTGAAAACGGTTGTGACTTCGATGAACGCTTTGATAAATATAATGTTTTCAACACCCATCTAGCTTATATTAACCATCTAGACTTCAAAACGAACAGTGGTTTTGCAAAAATCAAAACTACCTTAAAGTGTCTAAAATCGACTGGAAATCACTAAATAAGCATTTTCAAGTTTTGTTCTTTTTTCATTGTTATTTGCCAAATTTTGTGAGTTTCTGTATTCTGAAAACGGTTGTGACTTCGATGAACGCTTTGATAAATATAATGTTTTCAACACCCATCTAGCTTATATTAACCATCTAGACTTCAAAACGATCAGTGGTTTTGCAAAAATGAAAACTACCTAAAAGTGTCTAAAATCGACTGGAAATCACGAAATAAGCATTTTCAAGTTTTGTTGTTTTTTCATGGTTATTTGCCAAATTTTGTGAGTTTGTGTATTCTGAAAACGGTTGTGACTTCGATGAACGCTTTGATGAATATAATGTTTTCAACACCCATCTAGCTTATATTAACCATCTAGACTTCAAAACGAACAGTGGTTTTGCAAAAATGAAAACTACCTAAAAGTGTCTAAAATCGACTGGAAATCACGAAATAAGCATTTTCAAGTTTTGTTGTTTTTTCATGGTTATTTGCCAAATTTTTCGAGTTAGTGTATTCTGAAAACGGTTGTGACTTCGATGAACGCATTGATAAATATAATGTTTTCAACACCCATCTAGCTTATATTAACCATCTAGACTTCAAAACGAACAGTGGTTTTGCAAAAATGAAAACTACGTAAAAGTGTCTAAAATCGACTGGAAATCACCAAATAAGCATTTTCAAGTTTTGTTGTTTTTTCATGGTTATTTGCCAAATTTTGTGAGTTTGTGTATTCTGAAAACGGTTGTGACTTCGATGAACGCTTTGATGAATATAATGTTTTCAACACCCATCTAGCTTATATTAACCATCTAGACTTCAAAACGAACAGTGGTTTTGCAAAAATGAAAACTACCTAAAAGTGTCTAAAATCGACTGGAAATCACCAAATAAGCATTTTCAAGTTTTGTTGTTTTTTCATTGTTATTTGCCAAATTTTGTGAGTTTGTGTATTCTGAAAACGGTTGTGACTTCGATGAACGCTTTGATAAATATAATGTTTTCAACACCCATCTAGCTTATATGAACCATCTAGAATTCAAAACGATCAGTGGTTTTGCAAAAATGAAAACTACGTAAAAGTGTCTAAAATCGACTGGAAATCACGAAATAAGCATTTTCATGTTTTGTTGTTTTTTCATGGTTATTTCCCAAATTTTGTGAGTTTGTGTATTCTGAAAACGGTTGTGACTTCGATGAACGTTTTGATAAATATAATGTTTTCAACACCCATCTAGCTTATATTAACCATCTAGACTTCAAAACGAACAGTGGTTTTGCAAAAATGAAAACTACCTAAAAGTGTCTAAAATCGACTGGAAATCACTAAATAAGCATTTTCAAGTTTTGTTGTTTTTTCATTGTTATTTGCCAAATTTTGTGAGTTTGTGTATTCTGAAAACGGTTGTGACTTCGATGAACGCTTTGATAAATATAATGTTTTCAACACCCATCTAGCTTATATTAACCATCTAGAATTCAAAACGATCAGTGGTTTTGCAAAAATGAAAACTACCTAAAAGTGTCTAAAATCGACTGGAAATCACGAAATAAGCATTTTCAAGTTTTGTTGTTTTTTCATGGCTATTTGCCAAATTTTGTGAGTTTGTGTATTCTGAAAACGGTTGTGACTTCGATGAACGCTTTGATAAATATAATGTTTTCAATGCCCATCTTCCTTATATTAACCATCTAGACTTCAAAACGATCAGTGGTTTTGCAAAAATGAAAACTACCTAAAAGTGTCTAAAATCGACTGGAAGTCACGAAATGAGCATTTTCAAGTTTTGTTGTTTTTACATGGTTATTTGCCAAATTTTGTGAGTTTGTGTATTCTGAAAACGGTTGTGACTTCGATGAACGCATTGATAAATATCATGTTTTCAACACCCATCTTGCTTATATTAACCATCTAGACTTCAAAACGAACAGTGGTTTTGCAAAAATGAAAACTACCTAAAAGTGTCTAAAATCGACTGGAAATCACCAAATAAGCATTTTCAAGTTTTGTTGTTTTTTCATGGTTATTTGCCAAATTTTGTGAGTTTGTGTATTCTGAAAACGGTTGTGACTTCGATGAACGCTTTGATGAATATAATGTTTTCAACACCCATCTAGCTTATATTAACCATCTAGACTTCAAAACGAACAGTGGTTTTGCAAAAATGAAAACTACCTAAAAGTGTCTAAAATCGACTGGAAATCACCAAATAAGCATTTTCAAGTTTTGTTGTTTTTTCATGGTTATTTGCCAAATTTTTCGAGTTAGTGTATTCTGAAAACGGTTGTGACTTCGATGAACGCATTGATAAATATAATGTTTTCAACACCCATCTAGCTTATATTAACCATCTAGACTTCAAAACGAACAGTGGTTTTGCAAAAATGAAAACTACGTAAAAGTGTCTAAAATCGACTGGAAATCACCAAATAAGCATTTTCAAGTTTTGTTGTTTTTTCATGGTTATTTGCCAAATTTTGTGAGTTTGTGTATTCTGAAAACGGTTGTGACTTCGATGAACGCTTTGATGAATATAATGTTTTCAACACCCATCTAGCTTATATTAACCATCTAGACTTCAAAACGAACAGTGGTTTTGCAAAAATGAAAACTACCTAAAAGTGTCTAAAATCGACTGGAAATCACCAAATAAGCATTTTCAAGTTTTGTTGTTTTTTCATTGTTATTTGCCAAATTTTGTGAGTTTGTGTATTCTGAAAACGGTTGTGACTTCGATGAACGCTTTGATAAATATAATGTTTTCAACACCCATCTAGCTTATATGAACCATCTAGAATTCAAAACGATCAGTGGTTTTGCAAAAATGAAAACTACGTAAAAGTGTCTAAAATCGACTGGAAATCACGAAATAAGCATTTTCATGTTTTGTTGTTTTTTCATGGTTATTTCCCAAATTTTGTGAGTTTGTGTATTCTGAAAACGGTTGTGACTTCGATGAACGTTTTGATAAATATAATGTTTTCAATGCCCATCTTCCTTATATTAACCATCTAGACTTCAAAACGATCAGTGGTTTTGCAAAAATGAAAACTACCTAAAAGTGTCTAAAATCGACTGGAAGTCACGAAATGAGCATTTTCAAGTTTTGTTGTTTTTACATGGTTATTTGCCAAATTTTGTGAGTTTGTGTATTCTGAAAACGGTTGTGACTTCGATGAACGTATTGATAAATATAATGTTTTCAACACCCATCTTGCTTATATTAACCATCTAGACTTCAAAACGAACAGTGGTTTTGCAAAAATGAAAACTACCTAAAAGTGTCTAAAATCGACTGGAAATCACCAAATAAGCATTTTCAAGTTTTGTTGTTTTTTCATGGTTATTTGCCAAATTTTGTGAGTTTGTGTATTCTGAAAACGGTTGTGACTTCGATGAACGCTTTGATGAATATAATGTTTTCAACACCCATCTAGCTTATATTAACCATCTAGACTTCAAAACGAACAGTGGTTTTGCAAAAATGAAAACTACCTAAAAGTGTCTAAAATCGACTGGAAATCACCAAATAAGCATTTTCAAGTTTTGTTGTTTTTTCATGGTTATTTGCCAAATTTTTCGAGTTAGTGTATTCTGAAAACGGTTGTGACTTCGATGAACGCATTGATAAATATAATGTTTTCAACACCCATCTAGCTTATATTAACCATCTAGACTTCAAAACGAACAGTGGTTTTGCAAAAATGAAAACTACGTAAAAGTGTCTAAAATCGACTGGAAATCACCAAATAAGCATTTTCAAGTTTTGTTGTTTTTTCATGGTTATTTGCCAAATTTTGTGAGTTTGTGTATTCTGAAAACGGTTGTGACTTCGATGAACGCTTTGATGAATATAATGTTTTCAACACCCATCTAGCTTATATTAACCATCTAGACTTCAAAACGAACAGTGGTTTTGCAAAAATGAAAACTACCTAAAAGTGTCTAAAATCGACTGGAAATCACCAAATAAGCATTTTCAAGTTTTGTTGTTTTTTCATTGTTATTTGCCAAATTTTGTGAGTTTGTGTATTCTGAAAACGGTTGTGACTTCGATGAACGCTTTGATAAATATAATGTTTTCAACACCCATCTAGCTTATATGAACCATCTAGAATTCAAAACGATCAGTGGTTTTGCAAAAATGAAAACTACGTAAAAGTGTCTAAAATCGACTGGAAATCACGAAATAAGCATTTTCATGTTTTGTTGTTTTTTCATGGTTATTTCCCAAATTTTGTGAGTTTGTGTATTCTGAAAACGGTTGTGACTTCGATGAACGTTTTGATAAATATAATGTTTTCAACACCCATCTAGCTTATATTAACCATCTAGACTTCAAAACGAACAGTGGTTTTGCAAAAATGAAAACTACCTAAAAGTGTCTAAAATCGACTGGAAATCACTAAATAAGCATTTTCAAGTTTTGTTGTTTTTTCATTGTTATTTGCCAAATTTTGTGAGTTTGTGTATTCTGAAAACGGTTGTGACTTCGATGAACGCTTTGATAAATATAATGTTTTCAACACCCATCTAGCTTATATTAACCATCTAGAATTCAAAACGATCAGTGGTTTTGCAAAAATGAAAACTACCTAAAAGTGTCTAAAATCGACTGGAAATCACGAAATAAGCATTTTCAAGTTTTGTTGTTTTTTCATGGCTATTTGCCAAATTTTGTGAGTTTGTGTATTCTGAAAACGGTTGTGACTTCGATGAACGCTTTGATAAATATAATGTTTTCAATGCCCATCTTCCTTATATTAACCATCTAGACTTCAAAACGATCAGTGGTTTTGCAAAAATGAAAACTACCTAAAAGTGTCTAAAATCGACTGGAAGTCACGAAATGAGCATTTTCAAGTTTTGTTGTTTTTACATGGTTATTTGCCAAATTTTGTGAGTTTGTGTATTCTGAAAACGGTTGTGACTTCGATGAACGCATTGATAAATATCATGTTTTCAACACCCATCTTGCTTATATTAACCATCTAGACTTCAAAACGAACAGTGGTTTTGCAAAAATGAAAACTACCTAAAAGTGTCTAAAATCGACTGGAAATCACCAAATAAGCATTTTCAAGTTTTGTTGTTTTTTCATGGTTATTTGCCAAATTTTGTGAGTTTGTGTATTCTGAAAACGGTTGTGACTTCGATGAACGCTTTGATGAATATAATGTTTTCAACACCCATCTAGCTTATATTAACCATCTAGACTTCAAAACGAACAGTGGTTTTGCAAAAATGAAAACTACCTAAAAGTGTCTAAAATCGACTGGAAATCACCAAATAAGCATTTTCAAGTTTTGTTGTTTTTTCATGGTTATTTGCCAAATTTTTCGAGTTAGTGTATTCTGAAAACGGTTGTGACTTCGATGAACGCATTGATAAATATAATGTTTTCAACACCCATCTAGCTTATATTAACCATCTAGACTTCAAAACGAACAGTGGTTTTGCAAAAATGAAAACTACCTAAAAGTGTCTAAAATCGACTGGAAATCACGAAATAAGCATTTTCATGTTTTGTTGTTTTTTCATGGTTATTTCCCAAATTTTGTGAGTTTGTGTATTCTGAAAACGGTTGTGACTTCGATGAACGTTTTGATAAATATAATGTTTTCAACACCCATCTAGCTTATATTAACCATCTAGACTTCAAAACGATCAGTGGTTTTGCAAAAATGAAAACTACCTAAAAGTGTCTAAAATCGACTGGAAGTCACGAAATGAGCATTTTCAAGTTTTGTTGTTTTTACATGGTTATTTGCCAAATTTTGTGAGTTTGTGTATTCTGAAAACGGTTGTGACTTCGATGAACGCATTGATAAATATCATGTTTTCAACACCCATCTTGCTTATATTAACCATCTAGACTTCAAAACGAACAGTGGTTTTGCAAAAATGAAAACTACCTAAAAGTGTCTAAAATCGACTGGAAATCACCAAATAAGCATTTTCAAGTTTTGTTGTTTTTTCATGGTTATTTGCCAAATTTTGTGAGTTTGTGTATTCTGAAAACGGTTGTGACTTCGATGAACGCTTTGATGAATATAATGTTTTCAACACCCATCTAGCTTATATTAACCATCTAGACTTCAAAACGAACAGTGGTTTTGCAAAAATGAAAACTACCTAAAAGTGTCTAAAATCGACTGGAAATCACCAAATAAGCATTTTCAAGTTTTGTTGTTTTTTCATGGTTATTTGCCAAATTTTTCGAGTTAGTGTATTCTGAAAACGGTTGTGACTTCGATGAACGCATTGATAAATATAATGTTTTCAACACCCATCTAGCTTATATTAACCATCTAGACTTCAAAACGAACAGTGGTTTTGCAAAAATGAAAACTACGTAAAAGTGTCTAAAATCGACTGGAAATCACCAAATAAGCATTTTCAAGTTTTGTTGTTTTTTCATGGTTATTTGCCAAATTTTGTGAGTTTGTGTATTCTGAAAACGGTTGTGACTTCGATGAACGCTTTGATGAATATAATGTTTTCAACACCCATCTAGCTTATATTAACCATCTAGACTTCAAAACGAACAGTGGTTTTGCAAAAATGAAAACTACCTAAAAGTGTCTAAAATCGACTGGAAATCACCAAATAAGCATTTTCAAGTTTTGTTGTTTTTTCATTGTTATTTGCCAAATTTTGTGAGTTTGTGTATTCTGAAAACGGTTGTGACTTCGATGAACGCTTTGATAAATATAATGTTTTCAACACCCATCTAGCTTATATGAACCATCTAGAATTCAAAACGATCAGTGGTTTTGCAAAAATGAAAACTACGTAAAAGTGTCTAAAATCGACTGGAAATCACGAAATAAGCATTTTCATGTTTTGTTGTTTTTTCATGGTTATTTCCCAAATTTTGTGAGTTTGTGTATTCTGAAAACGGTTGTGACTTCGATGAACGTTTTGATAAATATAATGTTTTCAACACCCATCTAGCTTATATTAACCATCTAGACTTCAAAACGAACAGTGGTTTTGCAAAAATGAAAACTACCTAAAAGTGTCTAAAATCGACTGGAAATCACTAAATAAGCATTTTCAAGTTTTGTTGTTTTTTCATTGTTATTTGCCAAATTTTGTGAGTTTGTGTATTCTGAAAACGGTTGTGACTTCGATGAACGCTTTGATAAATATAATGTTTTCAACACCCATCTAGCTTATATTAACCATCTAGAATTCAAAACGATCAGTGGTTTTGCAAAAATGAAAACTACCTAAAAGTGTCTAAAATCGACTGGAAATCACGAAATAAGCATTTTCAAGTTTTGTTGTTTTTTCATGGCTATTTGCCAAATTTTGTGAGTTTGTGTATTCTGAAAACGGTTGTGACTTCGATGAACGCTTTGATAAATATAATGTTTTCAATGCCCATCTTCCTTATATTAACCATCTAGACTTCAAAACGATCAGTGGTTTTGCAAAAATGAAAACTACCTAAAAGTGTCTAAAATCGACTGGAAGTCACGAAATGAGCATTTTCAAGTTTTGTTGTTTTTACATGGTTATTTGCCAAATTTTGTGAGTTTGTGTATTCTGAAAACGGTTGTGACTTCGATGAACGCATTGATAAATATCATGTTTTCAACACCCATCTTGCTTATATTAACCATCTAGACTTCAAAACGAACAGTGGTTTTGCAAAAATGAAAACTACCTAAAAGTGTCTAAAATCGACTGGAAATCACCAAATAAGCATTTTCAAGTTTTGTTGTTTTTTCATGGTTATTTGCCAAATTTTGTGAGTTTGTGTATTCTGAAAACGGTTGTGACTTCGATGAACGCTTTGATGAATATAATGTTTTCAACACCCATCTAGCTTATATTAACCATCTAGACTTCAAAACGAACAGTGGTTTTGCAAAAATGAAAACTACCTAAAAGTGTCTAAAATCGACTGGAAATCACCAAATAAGCATTTTCAAGTTTTGTTGTTTTTTCATGGTTATTTGCCAAATTTTTCGAGTTAGTGTATTCTGAAAACGGTTGTGACTTCGATGAACGCATTGATAAATATAATGTTTTCAACACCCATCTAGCTTATATTAACCATCTAGACTTCAAAACGAACAGTGGTTTTGCAAAAATGAAAACTACGTAAAAGTGTCTAAAATCGACTGGAAATCACGAAATAAGCATTTTCATGTTTTGTTGTTTTTTCATGGTTATTTCCCAAATTTTGTGAGTTTGTGTATTCTGAAAACGGTTGTGACTTCGATGAACGCTTTGATAAATATAATGTTTTCAACACCCATCTAGCTTATATTAACCATCTAGACTTCAAAACGAACAGTGGTTTTGCAAAAATGAAAACTACCTAAAAGTGTCTAAAATCGACTGGAAATCACGAAATAAGCATTTTCATGTTTTGTTGTTTTTTCATGGTTATTTCCCAAATTTTGTGAGTTTGTGTATTCTGAAAACGGTTGTGACTTCGATGAACGTTTTGATAAATATAATGTTTTCAACACCCATCTAGCTTATATTAACCATCTAGACTTCAAAACGATCAGTGGTTTTGCAAAAATGAAAACTACCTAAAAGTGTCTAAAATCGACTGGAAGTCACGAAATGAGCATTTTCAAGTTTTGTTGTTTTTACATGGTTATTTGCCAAATTTTGTGAGTTTGTGTATTCTGAAAACGGTTGTGACTTCGATGAACGCATTGATAAATATCATGTTTTCAACACCCATCTTGCTTATATTAACCATCTAGACTTCAAAACGAACAGTGGTTTTGCAAAAATGAAAACTACCTAAAAGTGTCTAAAATCGACTGGAAATCACCAAATAAGCATTTTCAAGTTTTGTTGTTTTTTCATGGTTATTTGCCAAATTTTGTGAGTTTGTGTATTCTGAAAACGGTTGTGACTTCGATGAACGCTTTGATGAATATAATGTTTTCAACACCCATCTAGCTTATATTAACCATCTAGACTTCAAAACGAACAGTGGTTTTGCAAAAATGAAAACTACCTAAAAGTGTCTAAAATCGACTGGAAATCACCAAATAAGCATTTTCAAGTTTTGTTGTTTTTTCATGGTTATTTGCCAAATTTTTCGAGTTAGTGTATTCTGAAAACGGTTGTGACTTCGATGAACGCATTGATAAATATAATGTTTTCAACACCCATCTAGCTTATATTAACCATCTAGACTTCAAAACGAACAGTGGTTTTGCAAAAATGAAAACTACGTAAAAGTGTCTAAAATCGACTGGAAATCACGAAATAAGCATTTTCATGTTTTGTTGTTTTTTCATGGTTATTTGCCAAATTTTGTGAGTTTGTGTATTCTGAAAACGGTTGTGACTTCGATGAACGCTTTGATAAATATAATGTTTTCAACACCCATCTAGCTTATATTAACCATCTAGACTTCAAAACGAACAGTGGTTTTGCAAAAATGAAAACTACCTAAAAGTGTCTAAAATCGACTGGAAATCACTAAATAAGCATTTTCAAGTTTTGTTGTTTTTTCATTGTTATTTGCCAAATTTTGTGAGTTTGTGTATTCTGAAAACGGTTGTGACTTCGATGAACGCTTTGATAAATATAATGTTTTCAACACCCATCTAGCTTATATTAACCATCTAGAATTCAAAACGAACAGTGGTTTTGCAAAAATGAAAACTACGTAAAAGTGTCTAAAATCGACTGGAAATCACCAAATAAGCATTTTCAAGTTTTGTTGTTTTTTCATGGTTATTTGCCAAATTTTGTGAGTTTGTGTATTCTGAAAACGGTTGTGACTTCGATGAACGCTTTGATGAATATAATGTTTTCAACACCCATCTAGCTTATATTAACCATCTAGACTTCAAAACGAACAGTGGTTTTGCAAAAATGAAAACTACCTAAAAGTGTCTAAAATCGACTGGAAATCACCAAATAAGCATTTTCAAGTTTTGTTGTTTTTTCATTGTTATTTGCCAAATTTTGTGAGTTTGTGTATTCTGAAAACGGTTGTGACTTCGATGAACGCATTGATAAATATAATGTTTTCAACACCCATCTAGCTTATATTAACCATCTAGACTTCAAAACGAACAGTGGTTTTGCAAAAATGAAAACTACGTAAAAGTGTCTAAAATCGACTGGAAATCACGAAATAAGCATTTTCATGTTTTGTTGTTTTTTCATGGTTATTTCCCAAATTTTGTGAGTTTGTGTATTCTGAAAACGGTTGTGACTTCGATGAACGCTTTGATAAATATAATGTTTTCAACACCCATCTAGCTTATATTAACCATCTAGACTTCAAAACGAACAGTGGTTTTGCAAAAATGAAAACTACCTAAAAGTGTCTAAAATCGACTGGAAATCACTAAATAAGCATTTTCAAGTTTTGTTGTTTTTTCATTGTTATTTGCCAAATTTTGTGAGTTTGTGTATTCTGAAAACGGTTGTGACTTCGATGAACGCTTTGATAAATATAATGTTTTCAACACCCATCTAGCTTATATTAACCATCTAGAATTCAAAACGAACAGTGGTTTTGCAAAAATGAAAACTACGTAAAAGTGTCTAAAATCGACTGGAAATCACGAAATAAGCATTTTCAAGTTTTGTTGTTTTTTCATGGTTATTTGCCAAATTTTGTGAGTTTGTGTATTCTGAAAACGGTTGTGACTTCGATGAACGCTTTGATGAATATAATGTTTTCAACACCCATCTAGCTTATATTAACCATCTAGACTTCAAAACGAACAGTGGTTTTGCAAAAATGAAAACTACCTAAAAGTGTCTAAAATCGACTGGAAATCACCAAATAAGCATTTTCAAGTTTTGTTGTTTTTTCATTGTTATTTGCCAAATTTTGTGAGTTTGTGTATTCTGAAAACGGTTGTGACTTCGATGAACGCTTTGATAAATATAATGTTTTCAACACCCATCTAGCTTATATTAACCATCTAGACTTCAAAACGAACAGTGGTTTTGCAAAAATGAAAACTACCTAAAAGTGTCTAAAATCGACTGGAAATCACTAAATAAGCATTTTCAAGTTTTGTTGTTTTTTCATTGTTATTTGCCAAATTTTGTGAGTTTGTGTATTCTGAAAACGGTTGTGACTTCGATGAACGCTTTGATAAATATAATGTTTTCAACACCCATCTAGCTTATATTAACCATCTAGAATTCAAAACGATCAGTGGTTTTGCAAAAATGAAAACTACCTAAAAGTGTCTAAAATCGACTGGAAATCACGAAATAAGCATTTTCAAGTTTTGTTGTTTTTTCATGGCTATTTGCCAAATTTTTCGAGTTTGTGTATTCTGAAAACGGTTGTGACTTCGATGAACGCTTTGATAAATATAATGTTTTCAATGCCCATCTTCCTTATATTAACCATCTAGACTTCAAAACGATCAGTGGTTTTGCAAAAATGAAAACTACCTAAAAGTGTCTAAAATCGACTGGAAGTCACGAAATGAGCATTTTCAAGTTTTGTTGTTTTTACATGGTTATTTGCCAAATTTTGTGAGTTTGTGTATTCTGAAAACGGTTGTGACTTCGATGAACGCTTTGATAAATATAATGTTTTCAACACCCATCTAGCTTATATTAACCATCTAGACTTCAAAACGAACAGTGGTTTTGCAAAAATGAAAACTACCTAAAAGTGTCTAAAATCGACTGGAAATCACTAAATAAGCATTTTCAAGTTTTGTTGTTTTTTCATTGTTATTTGCCAAATTTTGTGAGTTTGTGTATTCTGAAAACGGTTGTGACTTCGATGAACGCTTTGATAAATATAATGTTTTCAACACCCATCTAGCTTATATTAACCATCTAGAATTCAAAACGATCAGTGGTTTTGCAAAAATGAAAACTACGTAAAAGTGTCTAAAATCGACTGGAAATCACGAAATAAGCATTTTCATGTTTTGTTGTTTTTTCATGGTTATTTGCCAAATTTTGTGAGTTTGTGTATTCTGAAAACGGTTGTGACTTCGATGAACGCTTTGATAAATATAATGTTTTCAACACCCATCTAGCTTATATTAACCATCTAGACTTCAAAATGAACAGTGGTTTTGCAAAAATGAAAACTACCTAAAAGTGTCTAAAATCGACTGGAAATCACTAAATAAGCATTTTCAAGTTTTGTTGTTTTTTCATTGTTATTTGCCAAATTTTGTGAGTTTGTGTATTCTGAAAACGGTTGTGACTTCGATGAACGCTTTGATAAATATAATGTTTTCAACACCCATCTAGCTTATATTAACCATCTAGAATTCAAAACGATCAGTGGTTTTGCAAAAATGAAAACTACCTAAAAGTGTCTAAAATCGACTGGAAATCACGAAATAAGCATTTTCAAGTTTTGTTGTTTTTTCATGGCTATTTGCCAAATTTTTCGAGTTTGTGTATTCTGAAAACGGTTGTGACTTCGATGAACGCTTTGATAAATATAATGTTTTCAATGCCCATCTTCCTTATATTAACCATCTAGACTTCAAAACGATCAGTGGTTTTGCAAAAATGAAAACTACCTAAAAGTGTCTAAAATCGACTGGAAGTCACGAAATGAGCATTTTCAAGTTTTGTTGTTTTTACATGGTTATTTGCCAAATTTTGTGAGTTTGTGTATTCTGAAAACGGTTGTGACTTCGATGAACGCTTTGATAAATATAATGTTTTCAACACCCATCTAGCTTATATTAACCATCTAGACTTCAAAACGAACAGTGGTTTTGCAAAAATGAAAACTACCTAAAAGTGTCTAAAATCGACTGGAAATCACTAAATAAGCATTTTCAAGTTTTGTTGTTTTTTCATTGTTATTTGCCAAATTTTGTGAGTTTGTGTATTCTGAAAACGGTTGTGACTTCGATGAACGCTTTGATAAATATAATGTTTTCAACACCCATCTAGCTTATATTAACCATCTAGAATTCAAAACGATCAGTGGTTTTGCAAAAATGAAAACTACCTAAAAGTGTCTAAAATCGACTGGAAATCACGAAATAAGCATTTTCAAGTTTTGTTGTTTTTTCATGGTTATTTGCCAAATTTTTCGAGTTAGTATATTCTGAAAACGGTTGTGACTTCGATGAACGCATTGATAAATATAATGTTTTCAACACACATCTTGCTTATATTAACCATCTAGACTTCAAAACGAACAGTGGTTTTGCAAAAATGAAAACTACCTAAAAGTGTTTAAAATCGACTGGAAATCACGAAATAAGCATTTTCAAGTTTTGTTGTTTTTTCATGGCTATTTGCCAAATTTTGTGAGTTTGTGTATTCTGAAAACGGTTGTGACTTCGATGAACGCTTTGATAAATATAATGTTTTCAATGCCCATCTTCCTTATATTAACCATCTAGACTTCAAAACGATCAGTGGTTTTGCAAAAATGAAAACTACCTAAAAGTGTCTAAAATCGACTGGAAGTCACGAAATGAGCATTTTCAAGTTTTGTTGTTTTTACATGGTTATTTGCCAAATTTTGTGAGTTTGTGTATTCTGAAAACGGTTGTGACTTCGATGAACGCATTGATAAATATCATGTTTTCAACACCCATCTTGCTTATATTAACCATCTAGACTTCAAAACGAACAGTGGTTTTGCAAAAATGAAAACTACCTAAAAGTGTCTAAAATCGACTGGAAATCACCAAATAAGCATTTTCAAGTTTTGTTGTTTTTTCATGGTTATTTGCCAAATTTTGTGAGTCTGTGTATTCTGAAAACGGTTGTGACTTCGATGAACGCTTTGATAAATATAATGTTTTCAATGCCCATCTACCTTATATTAACCATCTAGACTTCAAAACGATCAGTGGTTTTGCAAAAATGAAAACTAACTAAAAGTGTCTAAAATCGACTGGAAATCACGAAATAAGCATTTTCAAGTTTTGTTGTTTTTTCATGGTTATTTGCCAAATTTTGTGAGTTTGTGTCTTCTGAAAACGGTTGTGACTTCGATGAACGCTTTGATAAATATAATGTTTTCAACACCCATCTAGCTTATATTAACCATCTAGACTTCAAAACGATCAGTGGTTTTGCAAAAATGAAAACTACCTAAAAGTGTCTAAAATCGACTGGAAATCACTAAATAAGCATTTTCAAGTTTTGTTGTTTTTTCATTGTTATTTGCCAAATTTTGTGAGTTTGTGTATTCTGAAAACGGTTGTGACTTCGATGAACGCTTTGATAAATATAATGTTTTCAACACCCATCTAGCTTATATTAACCATCTAGAATTCAAAACGATCAGTGGTTTTGCAAAAATGAAAACTACGTAAAAGTGTCTAAAATCGACTGGAAATCACGAAATAAGCATTTTCAAGTTTTGTTGTTTTTTCATTGTTATTTGCCAAATTTTGTGAGTTTGTGTATTCTGAAAACGGTTGTGACTTCGATGAACGCTTTGATAAATATAATGTTTTCAACACCCATCTAGCTTATATTAACCATCTAGAATTCAAAACGATCAGTGGTTTTGCAAAAATGAAAACTACCTAAAAGTGTCTAAAATCGACTGGAAATCACGAAATAAGCATTTTCAAGTTTTGTTGTTTTTTCATGGTTATTTGCCAAATTTTTCGAGTTAGTGTATTCTGAAAACGGTTGTGACTTCGATGAACGCATTGATAAATATAATGTTTTCAACACCCATCTTGCTTATATTAACCATCTAGACTTCAAAACGAACAGTGGTTTTGCAAAAATGAAAACTACCTAAAAGTGTTTAAAATCGACTGGAAATCACGAAATAAGCATTTTCAAGTTTTGTTGTTTTTTCATGGCTATTTGCCAAATTTTGTGAGTTTGTGTATTCTGAAAACGGTTGTGACTTCGATGAACGCATTGATAAATATCATGTTTTCAACACCCATCTTGCTTATATTAACCATCTAGACTTCAAAACGAACAGTGGTTTTGCAAAAATGAAAACTACCTAAAAGTGTCTAAAATCGACTGGAAATCACCAAATAAGCATTTTCAAGTTTTGTTGTTTTTTCATGGTTATTTGCCAAATTTTGTGAGTCTGTGTATTCTGAAAACGGTTGGTGACTTCGATGAACGCTTTGATAAATATAATGTTTTCAATGCCCATCTACCTTATATTAACCATCTAGACTTCAAAACGATCAGTGGTTTTGCAAAAATGAAAAGTAACTAAAAGTGTCTAAAATCGACTGGAAATCACGAAATAAGCATTTTCAAGTTTTGTTGTTTTTTCATGGTTATTTGCCAAATTTTGTGAGTTTGTGTCTTCTGAAAACGGTTGTGACTTCGATGAACGCTTTGATAAATATAATGTTTTCAACACCCATCTAGCTTATATTAACCATCTAGACTTCAAAACGATCAGTGGTTTTGCAAAAATGAAAACTACCTAAAAGTGTCTAAAATCGACTGGAAATCACGAAATAAGCATTTTCAAGTTTTGTTGTTTTTTCATGTTTATTTGCCAAATTTTGTGAGTTTGTGTATTCTGAAAACGGTTGTGACTTCGATGAACGCTTTGATAAATATAATGTTTTCAATGCCCATCTACCTTATATTAACCATCTAGACTTCAAAACGAACAGTGGTTTTGCAAAAATGAAAACTACCTAAAAGTGTCTAAAATCGACTGGAAATCACGAAATAAGCATTTTCAAGTTTTGTTGTTTTTCCATTGTTATTTGCCAAATTTTGTGAGTTTGTGTATTCTGAAAACGGTTGTGACTTCGATGAACGCTTTGATGAATATAATGTTTTCAACACCCATCTAGCTTATATTAACCATCTAGACTTCAAAACGAACAGTGGTTTTGCAAAAATCAAAACTACCTAAAAGTGTCTAAAATCGACTGGAAATCACGAAATAAGCATTTTCAAGTTTTGTTGTTTTTTCATGGTTATTTGCCAAATTTTGTGAGTTTGTGTATTCTGAAAACGGTTGTGACTTCGATGAACGCTTTGATAAATATAATGTTTTCAACACCCATCTAGCTTATATTAACCATCTAGACTTCAAAACGAACAGTGGTTTTGCAAATATGAAAACTACCTAAAAGTGTCTAAAATCGACTGGAAATCACTAAATAAGCATTTTCAAGTTTTGTTGTTTTTTCATTGTTATTTGCCAAATTTTGTGAGTTTGTGTATTCTGAAAACGGTTGTGACTTCGATGAACGCTTTGATAAATATAATGTTTTCAACTCCCATCTAGCTTATATTAACCATCTAGACTTCAAAACGAACAGTGGTTTTGCAAAAATCAAAACTACCTAAAAGTGTCTAAAATCGACTGGAAATCACCAAATAAGCATTTTCAAGTTTTGTTGTTTTTTCATGGTTATTTGCCAAATTTTTCGAGTTAGTGTATTCTGAAAACGGTTGTGACTTCGATGAACGCATTGATAAATATAATGTTTTCAACACCCATCTAGCTTATATTAACCATCTAGACTTCAAAACGAACAGTGGTTTTGCAAATATGAAAACTACCTAAAAGTGTCTAAAATCGACTGGAAATCACTAAATAAGCATTTTCAAGTTTTGTTGTTTTTTCATTGTTATTTGCCAAATTTTGTGAGTTTGTATTCTGAAAACGGTTGTGACTTCGATGAACGCTTTGATAAATATAATGTTTTCAACACCCATCTTGCTTATATTAACCATCTAGACTTCAAAACGAACAGTGGTTTTGCAAAAATGAAAACTACCTAAAAGTGTCTAAAATCGACTGGAAATCACCAAATAAGCATTTTCAAGTTTTGTTGTTTTTTCATGGTTATTTGCCAAATTTTGTGAGTCTGTGTATTCTGAAAACGGTTCGATGAACGCTTTGATAAATATAATGTTTTCAATGCCCATCTACCTTATATTAACCATCTAGACTTCAAAACGATCAGTGGTTTTGCAAAAATGAAAAGTAACTAAAAGTGTCTAAAATCGACTGGAAATCACGAAATAAGCATTTTCAAGTTTTGTTGTTTTTTCATGGTTATTTGCCAAATTTTGTGAGTTTGTGTCTTCTGAAAACGGTTGTGACTTCGATGAACGCTTTGATAAATATAATGTTTTCAACACCCATCTAGCTTATATTAACCATCTAGACTTCAAAACGATCAGTGGTTTTGCAAAAATGAAAACTACCTAAAAGTGTCTAAAATCGACTGGAAATCACGAAATAAGCATTTTCAAGTTTTGTTGTTTTTTCATGTTTATTTGCCAAATTTTGTGAGTTTGTGTATTCTGAAAACGGTTGTGACTTCGATGAACGCTTTGATAAATATAATGTTTTCAATGCCCATCTACCTTATATTAACCATCTAGACTTCAAAACGAACAGTGGTTTTGCAAAAATGAAAACTACCTAAAAGTGTCTAAAATCGACTGGAAATCACGAAATAAGCATTTTCAAGTTTTGTTGTTTTTCCATTGTTATTTGCCAAATTTTGTGAGTTTGTGTATTCTGAAAACGGTTGTGACTTCCGCTTTGATGAATATAATGTTTTCAACACCCATCTAGCTTATATTAACCATCTAGACTTCAAAACGAACAGTGGTTTTGCAAAAATCAAAACTACCTAAAAGTGTCTAAAATCGACTGGAAATCACGAAATAAGCATTTTCAAGTTTTGTTGTTTTTTCATGGTTATTTGCCAAATTTTGTGAGTTTGTGTATTCTGAAAACGGTTGTGACTTCGATGAACGCTTTGATAAATATAATGTTTTCAACACCCATCTAGCTTATATTAACCATCTAGACTTCAAAACGAACAGTGGTTTTGCAAATATGAAAACTACCTAAAAGTGTCTAAAATCGACTGGAAATCACTAAATAAGCATTTTCAAGTTTTGTTGTTTTTTCATTGTTATTTGCCAAATTTTGTGAGTTTGTGTATTCTGAAAACGGTTGTGACTTCGATGAACGCTTTGATAAATATAATGTTTTCAACTCCCATCTAGCTTATATTAACCATCTAGACTTCAAAACGAACAGTGGTTTTGCAAAAATCAAAACTACCTAAAAGTGTCTAAAATCGACTGGAAATCACCAAATAAGCATTTTCAAGTTTTGTTGTTTTTTCATGGTTATTTGCCAAATTTTTCGAGTTAGTGTATTCTGAAAACGGTTGTGACTTCGATGAACGCATTGATAAATATAATGTTTTCAACACCCATCTAGCTTATATTAACCATCTAGACTTCAAAACGAACAGTGGTTTTGCAAATATGAAAACTACCTAAAAGTGTCTAAAATCGACTGGAAATCACTAAATAAGCATTTTCAAGTTTTGTTGTTTTTTCATTGTTATTTGCCAAATTTTGTGAGTTTGTGTATTCTGAAAACGGTTGTGACTTCGATGAACGCTTTGATAAATATAATGTTTTCAACTCCCATCTAGCTTATATTAACCATCTAGACTTCAAAACGAACAGTGGTTTTGCAAAAATGAAAACTACCTAAAAGTGTCTAAAATCGACTGGAAATCACCAAATAAGCATTTTCAAGTTTTGTTGTTTTTTCATGGTTATTTGCCAAATTTTTCGAGTTAGTGTATTCTGAAAACGGTTGTGACTTCGATGAACGCATTGATAAATATAATGTTTTCAACACCCATCTAGCTTATATTAACCATCTAGACTTCAAAACGAACAGTGGTTTTGCAAAAATGAAAACTACGTAAAAGTGTCTAAAATCGACTGGAAATCACGAAATAAGCATTTTCATGTTTTGTTGTTTTTTCATGGTTATTTCCCAAATTTTGTGAGTTTGTGTATTCTGAAAACGGTTGTGACTTCGATGAACGCTTTGATAAATATAATGTTTTCAACACCCATCTAGCTTATATTAACCATCTAGAATTCAAAACGATCAGTGGTTTTGCAAAAATGAAAACTACCTAAAAGTGTCTAAAATCGACTGGAAATCACGAAATAAGCATTTTCAAGTTTTGTTGTTTTTTCATGGTTATTTGCCAAATTTTTCGAGTTAGTGTATTCTGAAAACGGTTGTGACTTCGATGAACGCATTGATAAATATAATGTTTTCAACACCCATCTTGCTTATATTAACCATCTAGACTTCAAAACGATCAGTGGTTTTGCAAAAATGAAAACTACCTAAAAGAGTCTAAAATCGACTGGAAGTCACGAAATGAGCATTTTCAAGTTTTGTTGTTTTTACATGGTTATTTGCCAAATTTTGTGAGTTTGTGTATTCTGAAAACGGTTGTGACTTCGATGAACGCTTTGATAAATATAATGTTTTCAATGCCCATCTACCTTATATTAACCATCTAGACTTCAAAACGAACAGTGGTTTTGCAAAAATGAAAACTACCTAAAAGTGTCTAAAATCGACTGGAAATCACTAAATAAGCATTTTCAAGTTTTGTTGTTTTTTCATTGTTATTTGCCAAATTTTGTGAGTTTCTGTATTCTGAAAACGGTTGTGACTTCGATGAACGCTTTGATAAATATAATGTTTTCAACACCCATCTAGCTTATATTAACCATCTAGACTTCAAAACGATCAGTGGTTTTGCAAAAATGAAAACTACCTAAAAGTGTCTAAAATCGACTGGAAATCACCAAATAAGCATTTTCAAGTTTTGTTGTTTTTTCATGGTTATTTGCCAAATTTTGTGAGTTTGTGTATTCTAAAAACGGTTGTGACTTCGATGAACGCTTTGATGAATATAATGTTTTCAACACCCATCTAGCTTATATTAACCATCTAGACTTCAAAACGAACAGTGGTTTTGCAAAAATGAAAACTACCTAAAAGTGTCTAAAATCGACTGGAAATTACGAAATAAGCATTTTCAAGTTTTGTTGTTTTTTCATGGTTATTTGCCAAATTTTGTGAGTTTGTGTATTCTGAAAACGGTTGTGACTTCGATGAACGCTTTGATGAATATAATGTTTTCAACACCCATCTAGCTTATATTAACCATCTAGACTTCAAAACGAACAGTGGTTTTGCAAAAATGAAAACTACCTAAAAGTGTCTAAAATCGACTGGAAATCACGAAATAAGCATTTTCAAGTTTTGTTGTTTTTTCATGGTTATTTGCCAAATTTTGTGAGTTTGTGTATTCTGAAAACGGTGGTGACTTCGATGAACGCTTTGATAAATATAACGTTTTCAACACCCATCTAGCTTATATTAACCATCTAGACTTCAAAACGAACAGTGGTTTTGCAAAAATGAAAACTACCTAAAAGTGTCTAAAATCGACTGGAAATCACGAAATAAGCATTTTCAAGTTTTGTTGTTTTTTCATGGTTATTTGCCAAATTTTTCGAGTTAGTGTATTCTGAAAACGGTTGTGACTTCGATGAACGCATTGATAAATATAATGTTTTCAACACCCATCTTGCTTATATTAACCATCTAGACTTCAAAACGAACAGTGGTTTTGCAAAAATGAAAACTACCTAAAAGTGTCTAAAATCGACTGGAAATCACGAAATAAGCATTTTCAAGTTATGTTGTTTTTTCATGGTTATTTGCCAAATTTTGTGTGTTTGTGTATTCAGAAAACGGTTGTGACTTCGATGAACGCTTTGATAAATATAATGTTTTCAACACCCATCTAGCTTATATTAACCATCTAGACTTCAAAACGAACAGTGGTTTTGCAAAAATGAAAACTAACTAAAAGTGTCTAAAATCGACTGGAAATCACCAAACAAGCATTTTCAAGTTTTGTTGTTTTTTCATGGTTATTTGCCAAATTTTTCGAGTTAGTGTATTCTGAAAACGGTTGTGACTTCGATGAACGCATTGATAAATATAATGTTTTCAACACCCATCTAGCTTATATTAACCATCTAGACTTCAAAACGAACAGTGGTTTTGCAAAAATGAAAACTACCTAAAAGTGTCTAAAATCGACTGGAAATCACGAAATGAGCATTTTCATGTTTTGTTGTTTTTTCATGGTTATTTGCCAAATTTTTCGAGTTAGTGTATTCTGAAAACGGTTGTGACTTCGATGAACGCATTGATAAATATAATGTTTTCAACACCCATCTTGCTTATATTAACCATCTAGACTTCAAAACGAACAGTGGTTTTGCAAAAATGAAAACTACCTAAAAGTGTTTAAAATCGACTGGAAATCACGAAATAAGCATTTTCATGGTTATTTGCCAAATTTTGTGAGTTTGTGTATTCTGAAAACGGTTGTGACTTCGATGAACGCTTTGATAAATATAATGTTTTCAACACCCATCTAGCTTATATTAACCATCTAGACTTCAAAACGATCAGTGGTTTTGCAAAAATGAAAACTACCTAAAAGTGTCTAAAATCGACTGGAAATCACGAAATAAGCATTTTCAAGTTTTGTTGTTTTTTCATGGTTATTTGCCAAATTTTGTGAGTTTGTGTATTCTGAAAACGGTTGTGACTTCGATGAACGCTTTGATAAATATAATGTTTTCAATGCCCATCTACCTTATATTAACTATCTAGACTTCAAAACGAACAGTGGTTTTGCAAAAATGAAAACTACCTAAAAGTGTCTAAAATCGACTGGAAATCACGAAATAAGCATTTTCAAGTTTTGTTGTTTTTTCATGGTTATTTGCCAAATTTTGTGAGTTTGTGTATTCTGAAAACGGTTGTGACTTCGATGAACGCTTTGATAAATATAATGTTTTCAACACCCATCTAGCTTATATTAACCATCTAGACTTCAAAACGATCAGTGGTTTTGCAAAAATGAAAACTACCTAAAAGTGTCTAAAATCGACTGGAAATCACGAAATAAGCATTTTCAAGTTTTGTTGTTTTTTCATGGTTATTTGCCAAATTTTGTGAGTTTGTGTCTTCTGAAAACGGTTGTGACTTCGATGAACGCTTTGATAAATATAATGTTTTCAACACCCATCTAGCTTATATTAACCATCTAGACTTCAAAACGATCAGTGGTTTTGCAAAAATGAAAACTACCTAAAAGTGTCTAAAATCGACTGGAAATCACGAAATAAGCATTTTCAAGTTTTGTTGTTTTTTCATGTTTATTTGCCAAATTTTGTGAGTTTGTGTATTCTGAAAACGGTTGTGACTTCGATGAACGCTTTGATAAATATAATGTTTTCAATGCCCATCTACCTTATATTAACCATCTAGACTTCAAAACGAACAGTGGTGTTGCAAAAATGAAAACTACCTTAAAGTGTCTAAAATCGACTGGAAATCACGAAATAAGCATTTTCAAGTTTTGTTGTTTTTTCATGGTTATTTGCCAAATTTTGTGAGTTTGTGTATTCTGAAAACGGTTGTGACTTCGATGAACGCTTTGATAAATATAATGTTTTCAACACCCATCTTGCTTATATTAACCATCTAGACTTCAAAACGAACAGTGGTTTTGCAAAAATGAAAACTACCTAAAAGTGTCTAAAATCGACTGGAAATCACGAAATAAGCATTTTCAAGTTATGTTGTTTTTTCATGGTTATTTGCCAAATTTTGTGTGTTTGTGTATTCAGAAAACGGTTGTGACTTCGATGAACGCTTTGATAAATATAATGTTTTCAACACCCATCTAGCTTATATTAACCATCTAGACTTCAAAACGAACAGTGGTTTTGCAAAAATGAAAACTAACTAAAAGTGTCTAAAATCGACTGGAAATCACCAAACAAGCATTTTCAAGTTTTGTTGTTTTTTCATGGTTATTTGCCAAATTTTTCGAGTTAGTGTATTCTGAAAACGGTTGTGACTTCGATGAACGCATTGATAAATATAATGTTTTCAACACCCATCTAGCTTATATTAACCATCTAGACTTCAAAACGAACAGTGGTTTTGCAAAAATGAAAACTACCTAAAAGTGTCTAAAATCGACTGGAAATCACGAAATGAGCATTTTCATGTTTTGTTGTTTTTTCATGGTTATTTGCCAAATTTTTCGAGTTAGTGTATTCTGAAAACGGTTGTGACTTCGATGAACGCATTGATAAATATAATGTTTTCAACACCCATCTTGCTTATATTAACCATCTAGACTTCAAAACGAACAGTGGTTTTGCAAAAATGAAAACTACCTAAAAGTGTTTAAAATCGACTGGAAATCACGAAATAAGCATTTTCATGGTTATTTGCCAAATTTTGTGAGTTTGTGTATTCTGAAAACGGTTGTGACTTCGATGAACGCTTTGATAAATATAATGTTTTCAATGCCCATCTTCCTTATATTAACCATCTAGACTTCAAAACGATCAGTGGTTTTGCAAAAATGAAAACTACCTAAAAGTGTCTAAAATCGACTGGAAGTCACGAAATGAGCATTTTCAAGTTTTGTTGTTTTTACATGGTTATTTGCCAAATTTTGTGAGTTTGTGTATTCTGAAAACGGTTGTGACTTCGATGAACGCTTTGATAAATATAATGTTTTCAACACCCATCTAGCTTATATTAACCATCTAGACTTCAAAACGATCAGTGGTTTTGCAAAAATGAAAACTACCTAAAAGTGTCTAAAATCGACTGGAAATCACGAAATAAGCATTTTCAAGTTTTGTTGTTTTTTCATGGTTATTTGCCAAATTTTGTGAGTTTGTGTATTCTGAAAACGGTTGTGACTTCGATGAACGCTTTGATAAATATGTTTTCAATGCCCATCTAGCTTATATTAACCATCTAGACTTCAAAACGATCAGTGGTTTTGCAAAAATGAAAACTACCTAAAAGTGTCTAAAATCGACTGGAAATCACGAAATAAGCATTTTCAAGTTTTGTTGTTTTTTCATGGTTATTTCCCAAATTTTTCGAGTTAGTGTATTCTGAAAACGGTTGTGACTTCGATGAACGCTTTGATAAATATAATGTTTTCAACACCCATCTAGCTTATATTAACCATCTAGACTTCAAAACGAACAGTGGTTTTGCAAAAATGAAAACTACCTAAAAGTGTCTAAAATCGACTGGAAATCACGAAATAAGTATTTTCAAGTTTTGTTGTTTTTTCATGGTTATTTGCCAAATTTTGTGAGTTTGTGTATTCTGAAAACGGTTGTGACTTCGATGAACGCTTTGATAAATATAATGTTTTCAACACCCATCTAGCTTATATTAACCATCTAGACTTCAAAACGATCAGTGGTTTTGCAAAAATGAAAACTACCTAAAAGTGTCTAAAATCGACTGGAAATCACGAAATAAGCATTTTCAAGTTTTGTTGTTTTTTCATGGTTATTTCCCAAATTTTTCGAGTTAGTGTATTCTGAAAACGGTTGTGACTTCGATGAACGCTTTGATAAATATAATGTTTTCAACACCCATCTAGCTTATATTAACCATCTAGACTTCAAAACGAACAGTGGTTTTGCAAAAATGAAAACTACCTAAAAGTGTCTAAAATCGACTGGAAATCACGAAATAAGCATTTTCAAGTTTTGTTGTTTTTTCATGGTTATTTGCCAAATTTTTCGAGTTAGTGTATTCTGAAAACGGTTGTGACTTCGATGAACGCATTGATAAATATAATGTTTTCAACACCCATCTTGCTTATATTAACCATCTAGACTTCAAAACGAACAGTGGTTTTGCAAAAATGAAAACTACCTAAAAGTGTTTAAAATCGACTGGAAATCACGAAATAAGCATTTTCAAGTTTTGTTGTTTTTTCATGGTTATTTGCCAAATTTTGTGAGTCTGTGTATTCTGAAAACGGTTGTGACTTCGATGAACGCTTTGATAAATATAATGTTTTCAATGCCCATATACCTTATATTAACCATCTAGACTTCAAAACGAACAGTGGTTTTGCAAAAATGAAAACTACCTAAAAGTGTCTAAAATCGACTGGAAATCACGAAATAAGCATTTTCAAGTTTTGTTGTTTTTTCATGGTTATTTGCCAAATTTTTCGAGTTAGTGTATTCTGAAAACGGTTGTGACTTCGATGAACGCATTGATAAATATAATGTTTTCAACACCCATCTAGCTTATATTAACCATCTAGACTTCAAAACGAACAGTGGTTTTGCAAAAATGAAAACTACGTAAAAGTGTCTAAAATCGACTGGAAATCACCAAATAAGCATTTTCAAGTTTTGTTGTTTTTTCATGGTTATTTGCCAAATTTTGTGAGTTTGTGTATTCTGAAAACGGTTGTGACTTCGATGAACGCTTTGATGAATATAATGTTTTCAACACCCATCTAGCTTATATTAACCATCTAGACTTCAAAACGAACAGTGGTTTTGCAAAAATGAAAACTACCTAAAAGTGTCTAAAATCGACTGGAAATCACCAAATAAGCATTTTCAAGTTTTGTTGTTTTTTCATTGTTATTTGCCAAATTTTGTGAGTTTGTGTATTCTGAAAACGGTTGTGACTTCGATGAACGCTTTGATAAATATAATGTTTTCAACACCCATCTAGCTTATATGAACCATCTAGAATTCAAAACGATCAGTGGTTTTGCAAAAATGAAAACTACGTAAAAGTGTCTAAAATCGACTGGAAATCACGAAATAAGCATTTTCATGTTTTGTTGTTTTTTCATGGTTATTTCCCAAATTTTGTGAGTTTGTGTATTCTGAAAACGGTTGTGACTTCGATGAACGTTTTGATAAATATAATGTTTTCAACACCCATCTAGCTTATATTAACCATCTAGACTTCAAAACGAACAGTGGTTTTGCAAAAATGAAAACTACCTAAAAGTGTCTAAAATCGACTGGAAATCACTAAATAAGCATTTTCAAGTTTTGTTGTTTTTTCATTGTTATTTGCCAAATTTTGTGAGTTTGTGTATTCTGAAAACGGTTGTGACTTCGATGAACGCTTTGATAAATATAATGTTTTCAACACCCATCTAGCTTATATTAACCATCTAGAATTCAAAACGATCAGTGGTTTTGCAAAAATGAAAACTACCTAAAAGTGTCTAAAATCGACTGGAAATCACGAAATAAGCATTTTCAAGTTTTGTTGTTTTTTCATGGCTATTTGCCAAATTTTGTGAGTTTGTGTATTCTGAAAACGGTTGTGACTTCGATGAACGCTTTGATAAATATAATGTTTTCAATGCCCATCTTTGATAAATATAATGTTTTCAACACCCATCTAGCTTATATTAACCATCTAGAATTCAAAACGATCAGTGGTTTTGCAAAAATGAAAACTACCTAAAAGTGTCTAAAATCGACTGGAAATCACGAAATAAGCATTTTCAAGTTTTGTTGTTTTTTCATGGCTATTTGCCAAATTTTGTGAGTTTGTGTATTCTGAAAACGGTTGTGACTTCGATGAACGCTTTGATAAATATAATGTTTTCAATGCCCATCTTCCTTATATTAACCATCTAGACTTCAAAACGATCAGTGGTTTTGCAAAAATGAAAACTACCTAAAAGTGTCTAAAATCGACTGGAAGTCACGAAATGAGCATTTTCAAGTTTTGTTGTTTTTACATGGTTATTTGCCAAATTTTGTGAGTTTGTGTATTCTGAAAACGGTTGTGACTTCGATGAACGCATTGATAAATATCATGTTTTCAACACCCATCTTGCTTATATTAACCACCTAGACTTCAAAACGAACAGTGGTTTTGCAAAAATGAAAACTACGTAAAAGTGTCTAAAATCGACTGGAAATCACGAAATAAGCATTTTCATGTTTTGTTGTTTTTTCATGGTTATTTCCCAAATTTTGTGAGTTTGTGTATTCTGAAAACGGTTGTGACTTCGATGAACGCTTTGATAAATATAATGTTTTCAACACCCATCTAGCTTATATTAACCATCTAGACTTCAAAACGAACAGTGGTTTTGCAAAAATGAAAACTACCTAAAAGTGTCTAAAATCGACTGGAAATCACTAAATAAGCATTTTCAAGTTTTGTTGTTTTTTCATTGTTATTTGCCAAATTTTGTGAGTTTGTGTATTCTGAAAACGGTTGTGACTTCGATGAACGCTTTGATAAATATAATGTTTTCAACACCCATCTAGCTTATATTAACCATCTAGAATTCAAAACGAACAGTGGTTTTGCAAAAATGAAAACTACGTAAAAGTGTCTAAAATCGACTGGAAATCACCAAATAAGCATTTTCAAGTTTTGTTGTTTTTTCATGGTTATTTGCCAAATTTTGTGAGTTTGTGTATTCTGAAAACGGTTGTGACTTCGATGAACGCTTTGATGAATATAATGTTTTCAACACCCATCTAGCTTATATTAACCATCTAGACTTCAAAACGAACAGTGGTTTTGCAAAAATGAAAACTACCTAAAAGTGTCTAAAATCGACTGGAAATCACCAAATAAGCATTTTCAAGTTTTGTTGTTTTTTCATTGTTATTTGCCAAATTTTGTGAGTTTGTGTATTCTGAAAACGGTTGTGACTTCGATGAACGCATTGATAAATATAATGTTTTCAACACCCATCTAGCTTATATTAACCATCTAGACTTCAAAACGAACAGTGGTTTTGCAAAAATGAAAACTACGTAAAAGTGTCTAAAATCGACTGGAAATCACGAAATAAGCATTTTCATGTTTTGTTGTTTTTTCATGGTTATTTCCCAAATTTTGTGAGTTTGTGTATTCTGAAAACGGTTGTGACTTCGATGAACGCTTTGATAAATATAATGTTTTCAACACCCATCTAGCTTATATTAACCATCTAGACTTCAAAACGAACAGTGGTTTTGCAAAAATGAAAACTACCTAAAAGTGTCTAAAATCGACTGGAAATCACTAAATAAGCATTTTCAAGTTTTGTTGTTTTTTCATTGTTATTTGCCAAATTTTGTGAGTTTGTGTATTCTGAAAACGGTTGTGACTTCGATGAACGCTTTGATAAATATAATGTTTTCAACACCCATCTAGCTTATATTAACCATCTAGAATTCAAAACGAACAGTGGTTTTGCAAAAATGAAAACTACGTAAAAGTGTCTAAAATCGACTGGAAATCACGAAATAAGCATTTTCAAGTTTTGTTGTTTTTTCATGGTTATTTGCCAAATTTTGTGAGTTTGTGTATTCTGAAAACGGTTGTGACTTCGATGAACGCTTTGATGAATATAATGTTTTCAACACCCATCTAGCTTATATTAACCATCTAGACTTCAAAACGAACAGTGGTTTTGCAAAAATGAAAACTACCTAAAAGTGTCTAAAATCGACTGGAAATCACCAAATAAGCATTTTCAAGTTTTGTTGTTTTTTCATTGTTATTTGCCAAATTTTGTGAGTTTGTGTATTCTGAAAACGGTTGTGACTTCGATGAACGCTTTGATAAATATAATGTTTTCAACACCCATCTAGCTTATATTAACCATCTAGACTTCAAAACGAACAGTGGTTTTGCAAAAATGAAAACTACCTAAAAGTGTCTAAAATCGACTGGAAATCACTAAATAAGCATTTTCAAGTTTTGTTGTTTTTTCATTGTTATTTGCCAAATTTTGTGAGTTTGTGTATTCTGAAAACGGTTGTGACTTCGATGAACGCTTTGATAAATATAATGTTTTCAACACCCATCTAGCTTATATTAAGCATCTAGAATTCAAAACGATCAGTGGTTTTGCAAAAATGAAAACTACCTAAAAGTGTCTAAAATCGACTGGAAATCACGAAATAAGCATTTTCAAGTTTTGTTGTTTTTTCATGGCTATTTGCCAAATTTTTCGAGTTTGTGTATTCTGAAAACGGTTGTGACTTCGATGAACGCTTTGATAAATATAATGTTTTCAATGCCCATCTTCCTTATATTAACCATCTAGACTTCAAAACGATCAGTGGTTTTGCAAAAATGAAAACTACCTAAAAGTGTCTAAAATCGACTGGAAGTCACGAAATGAGCATTTTCAAGTTTTGTTGTTTTTACATGGTTATTTGCCAAATTTTGTGAGTTTGTGTATTCTGAAAACGGTTGTGACTTCGATGAACGCTTTGATAAATATAATGTTTTCAACACCCATCTAGCTTATATTAACCATCTAGACTTCAAAACGAACAGTGGTTTTGCAAAAATGAAAACTACCTAAAAGTGTCTAAAATCGACTGGAAATCACTAAATAAGCATTTTCAAGTTTTGTTGTTTTTTCATTGTTATTTGCCAAATTTTGTGAGTTTGTGTATTCTGAAAACGGTTGTGACTTCGATGAACGCTTTGATAAATATAATGTTTTCAACACCCATCTAGCTTATATTAACCATCTAGAATTCAAAACGATCAGTGGTTTTGCAAAAATGAAAACTACGTAAAAGTGTCTAAAATCGACTGGAAATCACGAAATAAGCATTTTCATGTTTTGTTGTTTTTTCATGGTTATTTGCCAAATTTTGTGAGTTTGTGTATTCTGAAAACGGTTGTGACTTCGATGAACGCTTTGATAAATATAATGTTTTCAACACCCATCTAGCTTATATTAACCATCTAGACTTCAAAACGAACAGTGGTTTTGCAAAAATGAAAACTACCTAAAAGTGTCTAAAATCGACTGGAAATCACTAAATAAGCATTTTCAAGTTTTGTTGTTTTTTCACTGTTATTTGCCAAATTTTGTGAGTTTGTGTATTCTGAAAACGGTTGTGACTTCGATGAACGCTTTGATAAATATAATGTTTTCAACACCCATCTAGCTTATATTAACCATCTAGAATTCAAAACGATCAGTGGTTTTGCAAAAATGAAAACTACCTAAAAGTGTCTAAAATCGACTGGAAATCACGAAATAAGCATTTTCAAGTTTTGTTGTTTTTTCATGGTTATTTGCCAAATTTTTCGAGTTAGTATATTCTGAAAACGGTTGTGACTTCGATGAACGCATTGATAAATATAATGTTTTCAACACACATCTTGCTTATATTAACCATCTAGACTTCAAAACGAACAGTGGTTTTGCAAAAATGAAAACTACCTAAAAGTGTTTAAAATCGACTGGAAATCACGAAATAAGCATTTTCAAGTTTTGTTGTTTTTTCATGGCTATTTGCCAAATTTTGTGAGTTTGTGTATTCTGAAAACGGTTGTGACTTCGATGAACGCTTTGATAAATATAATGTTTTCAATGCCCATCTTCCTTATATTAACCATCTAGACTTCAAAACGATCAGTGGTTTTGCAAAAATGAAAACTACCTAAAAGTGTCTAAAATCGACTGGAAGTCACGAAATGAGCATTTTCAAGTTTTGTTGTTTTTACATGGTTATTTGCCAAATTTTGTGAGTTTGTGTATTCTGAAAACGGTTGTGACTTCGATGAACGCATTGATAAATATCATGTTTTCAACACCCATCTTGCTTATATTAACCATCTAGACTTCAAAACGAACAGTGGTTTTGCAAAAATGAAAACTACCTAAAAGTGTCTAAAATCGACTGGAAATCACCAAATAAGCATTTTCAAGTTTTGTTGTTTTTTCATGGTTATTTGCCAAATTTTGTGAGTCTGTGTATTCTGAAAACGGTTGTGACTTCGATGAACGCTTTGATAAATATAATGTTTTCAATGCCCATCTACCTTATATTAACCATCTAGACTTCAAAACGATCAGTGGTTTTGCAAAAATGAAAACTAACTAAAAGTGTCTAAAATCGACTGGAAATCACGAAATAAGCATTTTCAAGTTTTGTTGTTTTTTCATGGTTATTTGCCAAATTTTGTGAGTTTGTGTCTTCTGAAAACGGTTGTGACTTCGATGAACGCTTTGATAAATATAATGTTTTCAACACCCATCTAGCTTATATTAACCATCTAGACTTCAAAACGATCAGTGGTTTTGCAAAAATGAAAACTACCTAAAAGTGTCTAAAATCGACTGGAAATCACTAAATAAGCATTTTCAAGTTTTGTTGTTTTTTCATTGTTATTTGCCAAATTTTGTGAGTTTGTGTATTCTGAAAACGGTTGTGACTTCGATGAACGCTTTGATAAATATAATGTTTTCAACACCCATCTAGCTTATATTAACCATCTAGAATTCAAAACGATCAGTGGTTTTGCAAAAATGAAAACTACGTAAAAGTGTCTAAAATCGACTGGAAATCACGAAATAAGCATTTTCATGTTTTGTTGTTTTTTCATGGTTATTTCCCAAATTTTGTGAGTTTGTGTATTCTGAAAACGGTTGTGACTTCGATGAACGCTTTGATAAATATAATGTTTTCAACACCCATCTAGCTTATATTAACCATCTAGACTTCAAAACGAACAGTGGTTTTGCAAAAATGAAAACTACCTAAAAGTGTCTAAAATCGACTGGAAATCACTAAATAAGCATTTTCAAGTTTTGTTGTTTTTTCATTGTTATTTGCCAAATTTTGTGAGTTTGTGTATTCTGAAAACGGTTGTGACTTCGATGAACGCTTTGATAAATATAATGTTTTCAACACCCATCTAGCTTATATTAACCATCTAGAATTCAAAACGATCAGTGGTTTTGCAAAAATGAAAACTACCTAAAAGTGTCTAAAATCGACTGGAAATCACGAAATAAGCATTTTCAAGTTTTGTTGTTTTTTCATGGTTATTTGCCAAATTTTTCGAGTTAGTGTATTCTGAAAACGGTTGTGACTTCGATGAACGCATTGATAAATATAATGTTTTCAACACCCATCTTGCTTATATTAACCATCTAGACTTCAAAACGAACAGTGGTTTTGCAAAAATGAAAACTACCTAAAAGTGTTTAAAATCGACTGGAAATCACGAAATAAGCATTTTCAAGTTTTGTTGTTTTTTCATGGCTATTTGCCAAATTTTGTGAGTTTGTGTATTCTGAAAACGGTTGTGACTTCGATGAACGCATTGATAAATATCATGTTTTCAACACCCATCTTGCTTATATTAACCATCTAGACTTCAAAACGAACAGTGGTTTTGCAAAAATGAAAACTACCTAAAAGTGTCTAAAATCGACTGGAAATCACCAAATAAGCATTTTCAAGTTTTGTTGTTTTTTCATGGTTATTTGCCAAATTTTGTGAGTCTGTGTATTCTGAAAACGGTTCGATGAACGCTTTGATAAATATAATGTTTTCAATGCCCATCTACCTTATATTAACCATCTAGACTTCAAAACGATCAGTGGTTTTGCAAAAATGAAAAGTAACTAAAAGTGTCTAAAATCGACTGGAAATCACGAAATAAGCATTTTCAAGTTTTGTTGTTTTTTCATGGTTATTTGCCAAATTTTGTGAGTTTGTGTCTTCTGAAAACGGTTGTGACTTCGATGAACGCTTTGATAAATATAATGTTTTCAACACCCATCTAGCTTATATTAACCATCTAGACTTCAAAACGATCAGTGGTTTTGCAAAAATGAAAACTACCTAAAAGTGTCTAAAATCGACTGGAAATCACGAAATAAGCATTTTCAAGTTTTGTTGTTTTTTCATGTTTATTTGCCAAATTTTGTGAGTTTGTGTATTCTGAAAACGGTTGTGACTTCGATGAACGCTTTGATAAATATAATGTTTTCAATGCCCATCTACCTTATATTAACCATCTAGACTTCAAAACGAACAGTGGTTTTGCAAAAATGAAAACTACCTAAAAGTGTCTAAAATCGACTGGAAATCACTAAATAAGCATTTTCAAGTTTTGTTGTTTTTTCATTGTTATTTGCCAAATTTTGTGAGTTTGTGTATTCTGAAAACGGTTGTGACTTCGATGAACGCTTTGATAAATATAATGTTTTCAACTCCCATCTAGCTTATATTAACCATCTAGACTTCAAAACGAACAGTGGTTTTGCAAAAATCAAAACTACCTAAAAGTGTCTAAAATCGACTGGAAATCACCAAATAAGCATTTTCAAGTTTTGTTGTTTTTTCATGGTTATTTGCCAAATTTTTCGAGTTTGTGTATTCTGAAAACGGTTGTGACTTCGATGAACGCTTTGATAAATATAATGTTTTCAACACCCATCTTGCTTATATTAACCATCTAGACTTCAAAACGAACAGTGGTTTTGCAAAAATGAAAACTACCTAAAAGTGTCTAAAATCGACTGGAAATCACCAAATAAGCATTTTCAAGTTTTGTTGTTTTTTCATGGTTATTTGCCAAATTTTGTGAGTCTGTGTATTCTGAAAACGGTTCGATGAACGCTTTGATAAATATAATGTTTTCAATGCCCATCTACCTTATATTAACCATCTAGACTTCAAAACGATCAGTGGTTTTGCAAAAATGAAAAGTAACTAAAAGTGTCTAAAATCGACTGGAAATCACGAAATAAGCATTTTCAAGTTTTGTTGTTTTTTCATGGTTATTTGCCAAATTTTGTGAGTTTGTGTCTTCTGAAAACGGTTGTGACTTCGATGAACGCTTTGATAAATATAATGTTTTCAACACCCATCTAGCTTATATTAACCATCTAGACTTCAAAACGATCAGTGGTTTTGCAAAAATGAAAACTACCTAAAAGTGTCTAAAATCGACTGGAAATCACGAAATAAGCATTTTCAAGTTTTGTTGTTTTTTCATGTTTATTTGCCAAATTTTGTGAGTTTGTGTATTCTGAAAACGGTTGTGACTTCGATGAACGCTTTGATGAATATAATGTTTTCAACACCCATCTAGCTTATATTAACCATCTAGACTTCAAAACGAACAGTGGTTTTGCAAAAATCAAAACTACCTAAAAGTGTCTAAAATCGACTGGAAATCACGAAATAAGCATTTTCAAGTTTTGTTGTTTTTTCATGGTTATTTGCCAAATTTTGTGAGTTTGTGTATTCTGAAAACGGTTGTGACTTCGATGAACGCTTTGATAAATATAATGTTTTCAACACCCATCTAGCTTATATTAACCATCTAGAATTCAAAACGATCAGTGGTTTTGCAAAAATGAAAACTACCTAAAAGTGTCTAAAATCGACTGGAAATCACGAAATAAGCATTTTCAAGTTTTGTTGTTTTTTCATGGTTATTTGCCAAATTTTTCGAGTTTGTGTATTCTGAAAACGGTTGTGACTTCGATGAACGCTTTGATAAATATAATGTTTTCAATGCCCATCTTCCTTATATTAACCATCTAGACTTCAAAACGATCAGTGGTTTTGCAAAAATGAAAACTACCTAAAAGTGTCTAAAATCGACTGGAAGTCACGAAATGAGCATTTTCAAGTTTTGTTGTTTTTACATGGTTATTTGCCAAATTTTGTGAGTTTGTGTATTCTGAAAACGGTTGTGACTTCGATGAACGCTTTGATAAATATAATGTTTTCAACACCCATCTAGCTTATATTAACCATCTAGACTTCAAAACGAACAGTGGTTTTGCAAAAATGAAAACTACCTAAAAGTGTCTAAAATCGACTGGAAATCACTAAATAAGCATTTTCAAGTTTTGTTGTTTTTTCATTGTTATTTGCCAAATTTTGTGAGTTTGTGTATTCTGAAAACGGTTGTGACTTCGATGAACGCTTTGATAAATATAATGTTTTCAACACCCATCTAGCTTATATTAACCATCTAGAATTCAAAACGATCAGTGGTTTTGCAAAAATGAAAACTACGTAAAAGTGTCTAAAATCGACTGGAAATCACGAAATAAGCATTTTCATGTTTTGTTGTTTTTTCATGGTTATTTGCCAAATTTTGTGAGTTTGTGTATTCTGAAAACGGTTGTGACTTCGATGAACGCTTTGATAAATATAATGTTTTCAACACCCATCTAGCTTATATTAACCATCTAGAATTCAAAACGATCAGTGGTTTTGCAAAAATGAAAACTACGTAAAAGTGTCTAAAATCGACTGGAAATCACGAAATAAGCATTTTCATGTTTTGTTGTTTTTTCATGGTTATTTGCCAAATTTTGTGAGTTTGTGTATTCTGAAAACGGTTGTGACTTCGATGAACGCTTTGATAAATATAATGTTTTCAACACCCATCTAGCTTATATTAACCATCTAGACTTCAAAACGAACAGTGGTTTTGCAAAAATGAAAACTACCTAAAAGTGTCTAAAATCGACTGGAAATCACTAAATAAGCATTTTCAAGTTTTGTTGTTTTTTCATTGTTATTTGCCAAATTTTGTGAGTTTGTGTATTCTGAAAACGGTTGTGACTTCGATGAACGCTTTGATAAATATAATGTTTTCAACACCCATCTAGCTTATATTAACCATCTAGAATTCAAAACGATCAGTGGTTTTGCAAAAATGAAAACTACCTAAAAGTGTCTAAAATCGACTGGAAATCACGAAATAAGCATTTTCAAGTTTTGTTGTTTTTTCATGGCTATTTGCCAAATTTTTCGAGTTTGTGTATTCTGAAAACGGTTGTGACTTCGATGAACGCTTTGATAAATATAATGTTTTCAATGCCCATCTTCCTTATATTAACCATCTAGACTTCAAAACGATCAGTGGTTTTGCAAAAATGAAAACTACCTAAAAGTGTCTAAAATCGACTGGAAGTCACGAAATGAGCATTTTCAAGTTTTGTTGTTTTTACATGGTTATTTGCCAAATTTTGTGAGTTTGTGTATTCTGAAAACGGTTGTGACTTCGATGAACGCTTTGATAAATATAATGTTTTCAACACCCATCTAGCTTATATTAACCATCTAGACTTCAAAACGAACAGTGGTTTTGCAAAAATGAAAACTACCTAAAAGTGTCTAAAATCGACTGGAAATCACTAAATAAGCATTTTCAAGTTTTGTTGTTTTTTCATTGTTATTTGCCAAATTTTGTGAGTTTGTGTATTCTGAAAACGGTTGTGACTTCGATGAACGCTTTGATAAATATAATGTTTTCAACACCCATCTAGCTTATATTAACCATCTAGAATTCAAAACGATCAGTGGTTTTGCAAAAATGAAAACTACCTAAAAGTGTCTAAAATCGACTGGAAATCACGAAATAAGCATTTTCAAGTTTTGTTGTTTTTTCATGGTTATTTGCCAAATTTTTCGAGTTAGTATATTCTGAAAACGGTTGTGACTTCGATGAACGCATTGATAAATATAATGTTTTCAACACACATCTTGCTTATATTAACCATCTAGACTTCAAAACGAACAGTGGTTTTGCAAAAATGAAAACTACCTAAAAGTGTTTAAAATCGACTGGAAATCACGAAATAAGCATTTTCAAGTTTTGTTGTTTTTTCATGGCTATTTGCCAAATTTTGTGAGTTTGTGTATTCTGAAAACGGTTGTGACTTCGATGAACGCTTTGATAAATATAATGTTTTCAATGCCCATCTTCCTTATATTAACCATCTAGACTTCAAAACGATCAGTGGTTTTGCAAAAATGAAAACTACCTAAAAGTGTCTAAAATCGACTGGAAGTCACGAAATGAGCATTTTCAAGTTTTGTTGTTTTTACATGGTTATTTGCCAAATTTTGTGAGTTTGTGTATTCTGAAAACGGTTGTGACTTCGATGAACGCATTGATAAATATCATGTTTTCAACACCCATCTTGCTTATATTAACCATCTAGACTTCAAAACGAACAGTGGTTTTGCAAAAATGAAAACTACCTAAAAGTGTCTAAAATCGACTGGAAATCACCAAATAAGCATTTTCAAGTTTTGTTGTTTTTTCATGGTTATTTGCCAAATTTTGTGAGTCTGTGTATTCTGAAAACGGTTGTGACTTCGATGAACGCTTTGATAAATATAATGTTTTCAATGCCCATCTACCTTATATTAACCATCTAGACTTCAAAACGATCAGTGGTTTTGCAAAAATGAAAACTAACTAAAAGTGTCTAAAATCGACTGGAAATCACGAAATAAGCATTTTCAAGTTTTGTTGTTTTTTCATGGTTATTTGCCAAATTTTGTGAGTTTGTGTCTTCTGAAAACGGTTGTGACTTCGATGAACGCTTTGATAAATATAATGTTTTCAACACCCATCTAGCTTATATTAACCATCTAGACTTCAAAACGATCAGTGGTTTTGCAAAAATGAAAACTACCTAAAAGTGTCTAAAATCGACTGGAAATCACTAAATAAGCATTTTCAAGTTTTGTTGTTTTTTCATTGTTATTTGCCAAATTTTGTGAGTTTGTGTATTCTGAAAACGGTTGTGACTTCGATGAACGCTTTGATAAATATAATGTTTTCAACACCCATCTAGCTTATATTAACCATCTAGAATTCAAAACGATCAGTGGTTTTGCAAAAATGAAAACTACGTAAAAGTGTCTAAAATCGACTGGAAATCACGAAATAAGCATTTTCATGTTTTGTTGTTTTTTCATGGTTATTTCCCAAATTTTGTGAGTTTGTGTATTCTGAAAACGGTTGTGACTTCGATGAACGCTTTGATAAATATAATGTTTTCAACACCCATCTAGCTTATATTAACCATCTAGACTTCAAAACGAACAGTGGTTTTGCAAAAATGAAAACTACCTAAAAGTGTCTAAAATCGACTGGAAATCACTAAATAAGCATTTTCAAGTTTTGTTGTTTTTTCATTGTTATTTGCCAAATTTTGTGAGTTTGTGTATTCTGAAAACGGTTGTGACTTCGATGAACGCTTTGATAAATATAATGTTTTCAACACCCATCTAGCTTATATTAACCATCTAGAATTCAAAACGATCAGTGGTTTTGCAAAAATGAAAACTACCTAAAAGTGTCTAAAATCGACTGGAAATCACGAAATAAGCATTTTCAAGTTTTGTTGTTTTTTCATGGTTATTTGCCAAATTTTTCGAGTTAGTGTATTCTGAAAACGGTTGTGACTTCGATGAACGCATTGATAAATATAATGTTTTCAACACCCATCTTGCTTATATTAACCATCTAGACTTCAAAACGAACAGTGGTTTTGCAAAAATGAAAACTACCTAAAAGTGTTTAAAATCGACTGGAAATCACGAAATAAGCATTTTCAAGTTTTGTTGTTTTTTCATGGCTATTTGCCAAATTTTGTGAGTTTGTGTATTCTGAAAACGGTTGTGACTTCGATGAACGCATTGATAAATATCATGTTTTCAACACCCATCTTGCTTATATTAACCATCTAGACTTCAAAACGAACAGTGGTTTTGCAAAAATGAAAACTACCTAAAAGTGTCTAAAATCGACTGGAAATCACCAAATAAGCATTTTCAAGTTTTGTTGTTTTTTCATGGTTATTTGCCAAATTTTGTGAGTCTGTGTATTCTGAAAACGGTTCGATGAACGCTTTGATAAATATAATGTTTTCAATGCCCATCTACCTTATATTAACCATCTAGACTTCAAAACGATCAGTGGTTTTGCAAAAATGAAAAGTAACTAAAAGTGTCTAAAATCGACTGGAAATCACGAAATAAGCATTTTCAAGTTTTGTTGTTTTTTCATGGTTATTTGCCAAATTTTGTGAGTTTGTGTCTTCTGAAAACGGTTGTGACTTCGATGAACGCTTTGATAAATATAATGTTTTCAACACCCATCTAGCTTATATTAACCATCTAGACTTCAAAACGATCAGTGGTTTTGCAAAAATGAAAACTACCTAAAAGTGTCTAAAATCGACTGGAAATCACGAAATAAGCATTTTCAAGTTTTGTTGTTTTTTCATGTTTATTTGCCAAATTTTGTGAGTTTGTGTATTCTGAAAACGGTTGTGACTTCGATGAACGCTTTGATAAATATAATGTTTTCAATGCCCATCTACCTTATATTAACCATCTAGACTTCAAAACGAACAGTGGTTTTGCAAAAATGAAAACTACCTAAAAGTGTCTAAAATCGACTGGAAATCACGAAATAAGCATTTTCAAGTTTTGTTGTTTTTCCATTGTTATTTGCCAAATTTTGTGAGTTTGTGTATTCTGAAAACGGTTGTGACTTCGATGAACGCTTTGATGAATATAATGTTTTCAACACCCATCTAGCTTATATTAACCATCTAGACTTCAAAACGAACAGTGGTTTTGCAAAAATCAAAACTACCTAAAAGTGTCTAAAATCGACTGGAAATCACGAAATAAGCATTTTCAAGTTTTGTTGTTTTTTCATGGTTATTTGCCAAATTTTGTGAGTTTGTGTATTCTGAAAACGGTTGTGACTTCGATGAACGCTTTGATAAATATAATGTTTTCAACACCCATCTAGCTTATATTAACCATCTAGACTTCAAAACGAACAGTGGTTTTGCAAATATGAAAACTACCTAAAAGTGTCTAAAATCGACTGGAAATCACTAAATAAGCATTTTCAAGTTTTGTTGTTTTTTCATTGTTATTTGCCAAATTTTGTGAGTTTGTGTATTCTGAAAACGGTTGTGACTTCGATGAACGCTTTGATAAATATAATGTTTTCAACTCCCATCTAGCTTATATTAACCATCTAGACTTCAAAACGAACAGTGGTTTTGCAAAAATCAAAACTACCTAAAAGTGTCTAAAATCGACTGGAAATCACCAAATAAGCATTTTCAAGTTTTGTTGTTTTTTCATGGTTATTTGCCAAATTTTTCGAGTTAGTGTATTCTGAAAACGGTTGTGACTTCGATGAACGCATTGATAAATATAATGTTTTCAACACCCATCTAGCTTATATTAACCATCTAGACTTCAAAACGAACAGTGGTTTTGCAAATATGAAAACTACCTAAAAGTGTCTAAAATCGACTGGAAATCACTAAATAAGCATTTTCAAGTTTTGTTGTTTTTTCATTGTTATTTGCCAAATTTTGTGAGTTTGTGTATTCTGAAAACGGTTGTGACTTCGATGAACGCTTTGATAAATATAATGTTTTCAACTCCCATCTAGCTTATATTAACCATCTAGACTTCAAAACGAACAGTGGTTTTGCAAAAATGAAAACTACCTAAAAGTGTCTAAAATCGACTGGAAATCACCAAATAAGCATTTTCAAGTTTTGTTGTTTTTTCATGGTTATTTGCCAAATTTTTCGAGTTAGTGTATTCTGAAAACGGTTGTGACTTCGATGAACGCATTGATAAATATAATGTTTTCAACACCCATCTAGCTTATATTAACCATCTAGACTTCAAAACGAACAGTGGTTTTGCAAAAATGAAAACTACGTAAAAGTGTCTAAAATCGACTGGAAATCACGAAATAAGCATTTTCATGTTTTGTTGTTTTTTCATGGTTATTTCCCAAATTTTGTGAGTTTGTGTATTCTGAAAACGGTTGTGACTTCGATGAACGCTTTGATAAATATAATGTTTTCAACACCCATCTAGCTTATATTAACCATCTAGAATTCAAAACGATCAGTGGTTTTGCAAAAATGAAAACTACCTAAAAGTGTCTAAAATCGACTGGAAATCACGAAATAAGCATTTTCAAGTTTTGTTGTTTTTTCATGGTTATTTGCCAAATTTTTCGAGTTAGTGTATTCTGAAAACGGTTGTGACTTCGATGAACGCATTGATAAATATAATGTTTTCAACACCCATCTTGCTTATATTAACCATCTAGACTTCAAAACGATCAGTGGTTTTGCAAAAATGAAAACTACCTAAAAGAGTCTAAAATCGACTGGAAGTCACGAAATGAGCATTTTCAAGTTTTGTTGTTTTTACATGGTTATTTGCCAAATTTTGTGAGTTTGTGTATTCTGAAAACGGTTGTGACTTCGATGAACGCTTTGATAAATATAATGTTTTCAATGCCCATCTACCTTATATTAACCATCTAGACTTCAAAACGAACAGTGGTTTTGCAAAAATGAAAACTACCTAAAAGTGTCTAAAATCGACTGGAAATCACTAAATAAGCATTTTCAAGTTTTGTTGTTTTTTCATTGTTATTTGCCAAATTTTGTGAGTTTCTGTATTCTGAAAACGGTTGTGACTTCGATGAACGCTTTGATAAATATAATGTTTTCAACACCCATCTAGCTTATATTAACCATCTAGACTTCAAAACGATCAGTGGTTTTGCAAAAATGAAAACTACCTAAAAGTGTCTAAAATCGACTGGAAATCACCAAATAAGCATTTTCAAGTTTTGTTGTTTTTTCATGGTTATTTGCCAAATTTTGTGAGTTTGTGTATTCTAAAAACGGTTGTGACTTCGATGAACGCTTTGATGAATATAATGTTTTCAACACCCATCTAGCTTATATTAACCATCTAGACTTCAAAACGAACAGTGGTTTTGCAAAAATGAAAACTACCTAAAAGTGTCTAAAATCGACTGGAAATTACGAAATAAGCATTTTCAAGTTTTGTTGTTTTTTCATGGTTATTTGCCAAATTTTGTGAGTTTGTGTATTCTGAAAACGGTTGTGACTTCGATGAACGCTTTGATGAATATAATGTTTTCAACACCCATCTAGCTTATATTAACCATCTAGACTTCAAAACGAACAGTGGTTTTGCAAAAATGAAAACTACCTAAAAGTGTCTAAAATCGACTGGAAATCACGAAATAAGCATTTTCAAGTTTTGTTGTTTTTTCATGGTTATTTGCCAAATTTTGTGAGTTTGTGTATTCTGAAAACGGTGGTGACTTCGATGAACGCTTTGATAAATATAACGTTTTCAACACCCATCTAGCTTATATTAACCATCTAGACTTCAAAACGAACAGTGGTTTTGCAAAAATGAAAACTACCTAAAAGTGTCTAAAATCGACTGGAAATCACGAAATAAGCATTTTCAAGTTTTGTTGTTTTTTCATGGTTATTTGCCAAATTTTTCGAGTTAGTGTATTCTGAAAACGGTTGTGACTTCGATGAACGCATTGATAAATATAATGTTTTCAACACCCATCTTGCTTATATTAACCATCTAGACTTCAAAACGAACAGTGGTTTTGCAAAAATGAAAACTACCTAAAAGTGTCTAAAATCGACTGGAAATCACGAAATAAGCATTTTCAAGTTATGTTGTTTTTTCATGGTTATTTGCCAAATTTTGTGTGTTTGTGTATTCAGAAAACGGTTGTGACTTCGATGAACGCTTTGATAAATATAATGTTTTCAACACCCATCTAGCTTATATTAACCATCTAGACTTCAAAACGAACAGTGGTTTTGCAAAAATGAAAACTAACTAAAAGTGTCTAAAATCGACTGGAAATCACCAAACAAGCATTTTCAAGTTTTGTTGTTTTTTCATGGTTATTTGCCAAATTTTTCGAGTTAGTGTATTCTGAAAACGGTTGTGACTTCGATGAACGCATTGATAAATATAATGTTTTCAACACCCATCTAGCTTATATTAACCATCTAGACTTCAAAACGAACAGTGGTTTTGCAAAAATGAAAACTACCTAAAAGTGTCTAAAATCGACTGGAAATCACGAAATGAGCATTTTCATGTTTTGTTGTTTTTTCATGGTTATTTGCCAAATTTTTCGAGTTAGTGTATTCTGAAAACGGTTGTGACTTCGATGAACGCATTGATAAATATAATGTTTTCAACACCCATCTTGCTTATATTAACCATCTAGACTTCAAAACGAACAGTGGTTTTGCAAAAATGAAAACTACCTAAAAGTGTTTAAAATCGACTGGAAATCACGAAATAAGCATTTTCATGGTTATTTGCCAAATTTTGTGAGTTTGTGTATTCTGAAAACGGTTGTGACTTCGATGAACGCTTTGATAAATATAATGTTTTCAATGCCCATCTTCCTTATATTAACCATCTAGACTTCAAAACGATCAGTGGTTTTGCAAAAATGAAAACTACCTAAAAGTGTCTAAAATCGACTGGAAGTCACGAAATGAGCATTTTCAAGTTTTGTTGTTTTTACATGGTTATTTGCCAAATTTTGTGAGTTTTTGTATTCTGAAAACGGTTGTGACTTCGATGAACGCTTTGATAAATATAATGTTTTCAACACCCATCTAGCTTATATTAACCATCTAGACTTCAAAACGATCAGTGGTTTTGCAAAAATGAAAACTACCTAAAAGTGTCTAAAATCGACTGGAAATCACGAAATAAGCATTTTCAAGTTTTGTTGTTTTTTCATGGTTATTTGCCAAATTTTGTGAGTTTGTGTATTCTGAAAACGGTTGTGACTTCGATGAACGCTTTGATAAATATAATGTTTTCAATGCCCATCTACCTTATATTAACCATCTAGACTTCAAAACGAACAGTGGTTTTGCAAAAATGAAAACTACCTAAAAGTGTCTAAAATCGACTGGAAATCACGAAATAAGCATTTTCAAGTTTTGTTGTTTTTTCATGGTTATTTGCCAAATTTTGTGAGTTTGTGTATTCTGAAAACGGTTGTGACTTCGATGAACGCTTTGATAAATATAATGTTTTCAACACCCATCTAGCTTATATTAACCATCTAGACTTCAAAACGATCAGTGGTTTTGCAAAAATGAAAACTACCTAAAAGTGTCTAAAATCGACTGGAAATCACGAAATAAGCATTTTCAAGTTTTGTTGTTTTTTCATGGTTATTTCCCAAATTTTTCGAGTTAGTGTATTCTGAAAACGGTTGTGACTTCGATGAACGCTTTGATAAATATAATGTTTTCAACACCCATCTAGCTTATATTAACCATCTAGAATTCAAAACGATCAGTGGTTTTGCAAAAATGAAAACTACCTAAAAGTGTCTAAAATCGACTGGAAATCACTAAATAAGCATTTTCAAGTTTTGTTGTTTTTTCATTGTTATTTGCCAAATTTTGTGAGTTTGTGTATTCTGAAAACGGTTGTGACTTCGATGAACGCTTTGATAAATATAATGTTTTCAACACCCATCTAGCTTATATTAACCATCTAGAATTCAAAACGATCAGTGGTTTTGCAAAAATGAAAACTACCTAAAAGTGTCTAAAATCGACTGGAAATCACGAAATAAGCATTTTCAAGTTTTGTTGTTTTTTCATGGTTATTTGCCAAATTTTTCGAGTTAGTGTATTCTGAAAACGGTTGTGACTTCGATGAACGCATTGATAAATATAATGTTTTCAACACCCATCTTGCTTATATTAACCATCTAGACTTCAAAACGAACAGTGGTTTTGCAAAAATGAAAACTACCTAAAAGTGTTTAAAATCGACTGGAAATCACGAAATAAGCATTTTCAAGTTTTGTTGTTTTTTCATGGTTATTTGCCAAATTTTGTGAGTCTGTGTATTCTGAAAACGGTTGTGACTTCGATGAACGCTTTGATAAATATAATGTTTTCAATGCCCATATACCTTATATTAACCATCTAGACTTCAAAACGATCAGTGGTTTTGCAAAAATGAAAACTAACTAAAAGTGTCTAAAATCGACTGGAAATCACGAAATAAGCATTTTCAAGTTTTGTTGTTTTTTCATGGTTATTTGCCAAATTTTGTGAGTTTGTGTCTTCTGAAAACGGTTGTGACTTCGATGAACGCTTTGATAAATATAATGTTTTCAACACCCATCTAGCTTATATTAACCATCTAGACTTCAAAACGATCAGTGGTTTTGCAAAAATGAAAACTACCTAAAAGTGTCTAAAATCGACTGGAAATCACGAAATAAGCATTTTCAAGTTTTGTTGTTTTTTCATGTTTATTTGCCAAATTTTGTGAGTTTGTGTATTCTGAAAACGGTTGTGACTTCGATGAACGCTTTGATAAATATAATGTTTTCAATGCCCATCTACCTTATATTAACCATCTAGACTTCAAAACGAACAGTGGTTTTGCAAAAATGAAAACTACCTTAAAGTGTCTAAAATCGACTGGAAATCACGAAATAAGCATTTTCAAGTTTTATTGTTTTTTCATGGTTATTTGCCAAATTTTGTGAGTTTGTGTATTCTGAAAACGGTTGTGTATTCTGAAAACGGTTGTGACTTCGATGAACGCTTTGATAAATATAATGTTTTCAACACCCATCTAGCTTATATTAACCATCTAGACTTCAAAACGATCAGTGGTTTTGCAAAAATGAAAACTACATAAAAGTGTCTAAAATCGACTGGAAATCACGAAATAAGCATTTTCAAGTTTTGTTGTTTTTTCATGGTTATTTGCCAAATTTGTCGAGTTAGTGTATTCTGAAAACGGTTGTGACTTCGATGAACGCATTGATAAATATAATGTTTTCAACACCCATCTTGCTTATATTAACCATCTAGACTTCAAAACGAACAGTGGTTTTGCAAAAATGAAAACTACCTAAAAGTGTCTAAAATCGACTGGAAATCACGAAATAAGCATTTTCAAGTTATGTTGTTTTTTCATGGTTATTTGCCAAATTTTGTGAGTTTGTGTATTCTGAAAACGGTTGTGACTTCGATGAACGCTTTGATAAATATAATGTTTTCAACACCCATCTAGCTTATATTAACCATCTAGACTTCAAAACGAACAGTGGTTTTGCAAAAATGAAAACTACCTAAAAGTGTCTAAAATCGACTGGAAATCACGAAATAAGCATTTTCAAGTTTTGTTGTTTTTTCATGGTTATTTGCCAAATTTTGTGAGTTTGTGTATTCTGAAAACGGTTGTGACTTCGATGAACGCTTTGATGAATATAATGTTTTCAACACCCATCTAGCTTATATTAACCATCTAGACTTCAAAACGAACAGTGGTTTTGCAAAAATGAAAACTACCTAAAAGTGTCTAAAATCGACTGGAAATCACCAAACAAGCATTTTCAAGTTTTGTTGTTTTTTCATGGTTATTTGCCAAATTTTTCGAGTTAGTGTATTCTGAAAACGGTTGTGACTTCGATGAACGCATTGATAAATATAATGTTTTCAACACCCATCTAGCTTATATTAACCATCTAGACTTCAAAACGAACAGTGGTTTTGCAAAAATGAAAACTACCTAAAAGTGTCTAAAATCGACTGGAAATCACGAAATGAGCATTTTCATGTTTTGTTGTTTTTTCATGGTTATTTCCCAAATTTTGTGAGTTTGTGTATTCTGAAAACGGTTGTGACTTCGATGAACGCTTTGATAAATATAATGTTTTCAACACCCATCTAGCTTATATTAACCATCTAGAATTCAAAACGATCAGTGGTTTTGCAAAAATGAAAACTACCTAAAAGTGTCTAAAATCGACTGGAAATCACGAAATAAGCATTTTCAAGTTTTGTTGTTTTTTCATGGTTATTTGCCAAATTTTTCGAGTTAGTGTATTCTGAAAACGGTTGTGACTTCGATGAACGCATTGATAAATATAATGTTTTCAACACCCATCTTGCTTATATTAACCATCTAGACTTCAAAACGAACAGTGGTTTTGCAAAAATGAAAACTACCTAAAAGTGTCTAAAATCGACTGGAAATCACGAAATAAGCATTTTCAAGTTATGTTGTTTTTTCATGGTTATTTGCCAAATTTTGTGAGTTTGTGTATTCTGAAAACGGTTGTGACTTCGATGAACGCTTTGATAAATATAATGTTTTCAACACCCATCTAGCTTATATTAACCATCTAGACTTCAAAACGAACAGTGGTTTTGCAAAAATGAAAACTACCTAAAAGTGTCTAAAATCGACTGGAAATCACGAAATAAGCATTTTCAAGTTTTGTTGTTTTTTCATGGTTATTTGCCAAATTTTGTGAGTTTGTGTATTCTGAAAACGGTTGTGACTTCGATGAACGCTTTGATGAATATAATGTTTTCAACACCCATCTAGCTTATATTAACCATCTAGACTTCAAAACGAACAGTGGTTTTGCAAAAATGAAAACTACCTAAAAGTGTCTAAAATCGACTGGAAATCACCAAACAAGCATTTTCAAGTTTTGTTGTTTTTTCATGGTTATTTGCCAAATTTTTCGAGTTAGTGTATTCTGAAAACGGTTGTGACTTCGATGAACGCATTGATAAATATAATGTTTTCAACACCCATCTAGCTTATATTAACCATCTAGACTTCAAAACGAACAGTGGTTTTGCAAAAATGAAAACTACCTAAAAGTGTCTAAAATCGACTGGAAATCACGAAATGAGCATTTTCATGTTTTGTTGTTTTTTCATGGTTATTTCCCAAATTTTGTGAGTTTGTGTATTCTGAAAACGGTTGTGACTTCGATGAACGCTTTGATAAATATAATGTTTTCAACACCCATCTAGCTTATATTAACCATCTAGAATTCAAAACGATCAGTGGTTTTGCAAAAATGAAAACTACCTAAAAGTGTCTAAAATCGACTGGAAATCACGAAATAAGCATTTTCAAGTTTTGTTGTTTTTTCATGGTTATTTGCCAAATTTTTCGAGTTAGTGTATTCTGAAAACGGTTGTGACTTCGATGAACGCATTGATAAATATAATGTTTTCAACACCCATCTTGCTTATATTAACCATCTAGACTTCAAAACTAACAGTGGTTTTGCAAAAATGAAAACTACCTAAAAGTGTCTAAAATCGACTGGAAATCACGAAATAAGCATTTTCAAGTTTTGTTGTTTTTTCATGTTTATTTGCCAAATTTTGTGAGTTTGTGTATTCTGAAAACGGTTGTGACTTCGATGAACGCTTTGATAAATATAATGTTTTCAATGCCCATCTACCTTATATTAACCATCTAGACTTCAAAACGAACAGTGGTTTTGCAAAAATGAAAACTACCTTAAAGTGTCTAAAATCGACTGGAAATCACGAAATAAGCATTTTCAAGTTTTGTTGTTTTTTCATGGTTATTTGCCAAATTTTGTGAGTTTGTGTATTCTGAAAACGGTTGTGTATTCTGAAAACGGTTGTGACTTCGATGAACGCTTTGATAAATATAATGTTTTCAACACCCATCTAGCTTATATTAACCATCTAGACTTCAAAACGATCAGTGGTTTTGCAAAAATGAAAACTACCTAAAAGTGTCTAAAATCGACTGGAAATCACGAAATAAGCATTTTCAAGTTTTGTTGTTTTTTCATGGTTATTTCCCAAATTTTTCGAGTTAGTGTATTCTGAAAACGGTTGTGACTTCGATGAACGCTTTGATAAATATAATGTTTTCAACACCCATCTAGCTTATATTAACCATCTAGACTTCAAAACGAACAGTGGTTTTGCAAAAATGAAAACTACCTAAAAGTGTCTAAAATCGACTGGAAATCACTAAATAAGCATTTTCAAGTTTTGTTGTTTTTTCATTGTTATTTGCCAAATTTTGTGAGTTTGTGTATTCTGAAAACGGTTGTGACTTCGATGAACGCTTTGATAAATATAATGTTTTCAACACCCATCTAGCTTATATTAACCATCTAGAATTCAAAACGATCAGTGGTTTTGCAAAAATGAAAACTACCTAAAAGTGTCTAAAATCGACTGGAAATCACGAAATAAGCATTTTCAAGTTTTGTTGTTTTTTCATGGTTATTTGCCAAATTTTTCGAGTTAGTGTATTCTGAAAACGGTTGTGACTTCGATGAACGCATTGATAAATATAATGTTTTCAACACCCATCTTGCTTATATTAACCATCTAGACTTCAAAACGAACAGTGGTTTTGCAAAAATGAAAACTACCTAAAAGTGTTTAAAATCGACTGGAAATCACGAAATAAGCATTTTCAAGTTTTGTTGTTTTTTCATGGTTATTTGCCAAATTTTGTGAGTCTGTGTATTCTGAAAACGGTTGTGACTTCGATGAACGCTTTGATAAATATAATGTTTTCAATGCCCATATACCTTATATTAACCATCTAGACTTCAAAACGATCAGTGGTTTTGCAAAAATGAAAACTAACTAAAAGTGTCTAAAATCGACTGGAAATCACGAAATAAGCATTTTCAAGTTTTGTTGTTTTTTCATGGTTATTTGCCAAATTTTGTGAGTTTGTGTCTTCTGAAAACGGTTGTGACTTCGATGAACGCTTTGATAAATATAATGTTTTCAACACCCATCTAGCTTATATTAACCATCTAGACTTCAAAACGATCAGTGGTTTTGCAAAAATGAAAACTACCTAAAAGTGTCTAAAATCGACTGGAAATCACGAAATAAGCATTTTCAAGTTTTGTTGTTTTTTCATGTTTATTTGCCAAATTTTGTGAGTTTGTGTATTCTGAAAACGGTTGTGACTTCGATGAACGCTTTGATAAATATAATGTTTTCAATGCCCATCTACCTTATATTAACCATCTAGACTTCAAAACGAACAGTGGTTTTGCAAAAATGAAAACTACCTTAAAGTGTCTAAAATCGACTGGAAATCACGAAATAAGCATTTTCAAGTTTTATTGTTTTTTCATGGTTATTTGCCAAATTTTGTGAGTTTGTGTATTCTGAAAACGGTTGTGTATTCTGAAAACGGTTGTGACTTCGATGAACGCTTTGATAAATATAATGTTTTCAACACCCATCTAGCTTATATTAACCATCTAGACTTCAAAACGATCAGTGGTTTTGCAAAAATGAAAACTACATAAAAGTGTCTAAAATCGACTGGAAATCACGAAATAAGCATTTTCAAGTTTTGTTGTTTTTTCATGGTTATTTGCCAAATTTGTCGAGTTAGTGTATTCTGAAAACGGTTGTGACTTCGATGAACGCATTGATAAATATAATGTTTTCAACACCCATCTTGCTTATATTAACCATCTAGACTTCAAAACGAACAGTGGTTTTGCAAAAATGAAAACTACCTAAAAGTGTCTAAAATCGACTGGAAATCACGAAATAAGCATTTTCAAGTTATGTTGTTTTTTCATGGTTATTTGCCAAATTTTGTGAGTTTGTGTATTCTGAAAACGGTTGTGACTTCGATGAACGCTTTGATAAATATAATGTTTTCAACACCCATCTAGCTTATATTAACCATCTAGACTTCAAAACGAACAGTGGTTTTGCAAAAATGAAAACTACCTAAAAGTGTCTAAAATCGACTGGAAATCACGAAATAAGCATTTTCAAGTTTTGTTGTTTTTTCATGGTTATTTGCCAAATTTTGTGAGTTTGTGTATTCTGAAAACGGTTGTGACTTCGATGAACGCTTTGATGAATATAATGTTTTCAACACCCATCTAGCTTATATTAACCATCTAGACTTCAAAACGAACAGTGGTTTTGCAAAAATGAAAACTACCTAAAAGTGTCTAAAATCGACTGGAAATCACCAAACAAGCATTTTCAAGTTTTGTTGTTTTTTCATGGTTATTTGCCAAATTTTTCGAGTTAGTGTATTCTGAAAACGGTTGTGACTTCGATGAACGCATTGATAAATATAATGTTTTCAACACCCATCTAGCTTATATTAACCATCTAGACTTCAAAACGAACAGTGGTTTTGCAAAAATGAAAACTACCTAAAAGTGTCTAAAATCGACTGGAAATCACGAAATGAGCATTTTCATGTTTTGTTGTTTTTTCATGGTTATTTCCCAAATTTTGTGAGTTTGTGTATTCTGAAAACGGTTGTGACTTCGATGAACGCTTTGATAAATATAATGTTTTCAACACCCATCTAGCTTATATTAACCATCTAGAATTCAAAACGATCAGTGGTTTTGCAAAAATGAAAACTACCTAAAAGTGTCTAAAATCGACTGGAAATCACGAAATAAGCATTTTCAAGTTTTGTTGTTTTTTCATGGTTATTTGCCAAATTTTTCGAGTTAGTGTATTCTGAAAACGGTTGTGACTTCGATGAACGCATTGATAAATATAATGTTTTCAACACCCATCTTGCTTATATTAACCATCTAGACTTCAAAACGAACAGTGGTTTTGCAAAAATGAAAACTACCTAAAAGTGTCTAAAATCGACTGGAAATCACGAAATAAGCATTTTCAAGTTATGTTGTTTTTTCATGGTTATTTGCCAAATTTTGTGAGTTTGTGTATTCTGAAAACGGTTGTGACTTCGATGAACGCTTTGATAAATATAATGTTTTCAACACCCATCTAGCTTATATTAACCATCTAGACTTCAAAACGAACAGTGGTTTTGCAAAAATGAAAACTACCTAAAAGTGTCTAAAATCGACTGGAAATCACGAAATAAGCATTTTCAAGTTTTGTTGTTTTTTCATGGTTATTTGCCAAATTTTGTGAGTTTGTGTATTCTGAAAACGGTTGTGACTTCGATGAACGCTTTGATGAATATAATGTTTTCAACACCCATCTAGCTTATATTAACCATCTAGACTTCAAAACGAACAGTGGTTTTGCAAAAATGAAAACTACCTAAAAGTGTCTAAAATCGACTGGAAATCACCAAACAAGCATTTTCAAGTTTTGTTGTTTTTTCATGGTTATTTGCCAAATTTTTCGAGTTAGTGTATTCTGAAAACGGTTGTGACTTCGATGAACGCATTGATAAATATAATGTTTTCAACACCCATCTAGCTTATATTAACCATCTAGACTTCAAAACGAACAGTGGTTTTGCAAAAATGAAAACTACCTAAAAGTGTCTAAAATCGACTGGAAATCACGAAATGAGCATTTTCATGTTTTGTTGTTTTTTCATGGTTATTTCCCAAATTTTGTGAGTTTGTGTATTCTGAAAACGGTTGTGACTTCGATGAACGCTTTGATAAATATAATGTTTTCAACACCCATCTAGCTTATATTAACCATCTAGAATTCAAAACGATCAGTGGTTTTGCAAAAATGAAAACTACCTAAAAGTGTCTAAAATCGACTGGAAATCACGAAATAAGCATTTTCAAGTTTTGTTGTTTTTTCATGGTTATTTGCCAAATTTTTCGAGTTAGTGTATTCTGAAAACGGTTGTGACTTCGATGAACGCATTGATAAATATAATGTTTTCAACACCCATCTTGCTTATATTAACCATCTAGACTTCAAAACTAACAGTGGTTTTGCAAAAATGAAAACTACCTAAAAGTGTCTAAAATCGACTGGAAATCACGAAATAAGCATTTTCAAGTTTTGTTGTTTTTTCATGTTTATTTGCCAAATTTTGTGAGTTTGTGTATTCTGAAAACGGTTGTGACTTCGATGAACGCTTTGATAAATATAATGTTTTCAATGCCCATCTACCTTATATTAACCATCTAGACTTCAAAACGAACAGTGGTTTTGCAAAAATGAAAACTACCTTAAAGTGTCTAAAATCGACTGGAAATCACGAAATAAGCATTTTCAAGTTTTGTTGTTTTTTCATGGTTATTTGCCAAATTTTGTGAGTTTGTGTATTCTGAAAACGGTTGTGTATTCTGAAAACGGTTGTGACTTCGATGAACGCTTTGATAAATATAATGTTTTCAACACCCATCTAGCTTATATTAACCATCTAGACTTCAAAACGATCAGTGGTTTTGCAAAAATGAAAACTACATAAAAGTGTCTAAAATCGACTGGAAATCACGAAATAAGCATTTTCAAGTTTTGTTGTTTTTTCATGGTTATTTGCCAAATTTGTCGAGTTAGTGTATACTGAAAACGGTTGTGACTTCGATGAACGCATTGATAAATATAATGTTTTCAACACCCATCTTGCTTATATTAACCATCTAGACTTCAAAACGAACAGTGGTTTTGCAAAAATGAAAACTACCTAAAAGTGTCTAAAATCGACTGGAAATCACGAAATAAGCATTTTCAAGTTATGTTGTTTTTTCATGGTTATTTGCCAAATTTTGTGAGTTTGTGTATTCTGAAAACGGTTGTGACTTCGATGAACGCTTTGATAAATATAATGTTTTCAACACCCATCTAGCTTATATTAACCATCTAGACTTCAAAACGAACAGTGGTTTTGCAAAAATGAAAACTACCTAAAAGTGTCTAAAATCGACTGGAAATCACGAAATAAGCATTTTCAAGTTTTGTTGTTTTTTCATGGTTATTTGCCAAATTTTTCGAGTTAGTGTATTCTGAAAACGGTTGTGACTTCGATGAACGCATTGATAAATATAATGTTTTCAACACCCATCTAGCTTATATTAACCATCTAGACTTCAAAACGAACAGTGGTTTTGCAAAAATGAAAACTACCTAAAAGTGTCTAAAATCGACTGGAAATCACGAAATGAGCATTTTCATGTTTTGTTGTTTTTTCATGGTTATTTCCCAAATTTTGTGAGTTTGTGTATTCTGAAAACGGTTGTGACTTCGATGAACGCTTTGATAAATATAATGTTTTCAACACCCATCTAGCTTATATTAACCATCTAGAATTCAAAACGATCAGTGGTTTTGCAAAAATGAAAACTACCTAAAAGTGTCTAAAATCGACTGGAAATCACGAAATAAGCATTTTCAAGTTTTGTTGTTTTTTCATGGTTATTTGCCAAATTTTTCGAGTTAGTGTATTCTGAAAACGGTTGTGACTTCGATGAACGCATTGATAAATATAATGTTTTCAACACCCATCTTGCTTATATTAACCATCTAGACTTCAAAACTAACAGTGGTTTTGCAAAAATGAAAACTACCTAAAAGTGTTTAAAATCGACTGGAAATCACGAAATAAGCATTTTCATGGTTATTTGCCAAATTTTGTGAGTTTGTGTATTCTGAAAACGGTTGTGACTTCGATGAACGCTTTGATAAATATAATGTTTTCAATGCCCATCTTCCTTATATTAACCATCTAGACTTCAAAACGATCAGTGGTTTTGCAAAAATGAAAACTACCTAAAAGTGTCTAAAATCGACTGGAAGTCACGAAATGAGCATTTTCAAGTTTTGTTGTTTTTACATGGTTATTTGCCAAATTTTGTGAGTTTGTGTATTCTGAAAACGGTTGTGACTTCGATGAACGCATTGATAAATATAATGTTTTCAACACCCATCTTGCTTATATTAACCATCTAGACTTCAAAACGAACAGTGGTTTTGCAAAAATGAAAACTACCTAAAAGTGTCTAAAATCGACTGGAAATCACCAAATAAGCATTTTCAAGTTTTGTTGTTTTTTCATGGTTATTTGCCAAATTTTGTGAGTCTGTGTATTCTGAAAACGGTTGGTGACTTCGATGAACGCTTTGATAAATATAATGTTTTCAATGCCCATCTACCTTATATTAACCATCTAGACTTCAAAACGATCAGTGGTTTTGCAAAAATGAAAACTAACTAAAAGTGTCTAAAATCGACTGGAAATCACGAAATAAGCATTTTCAAGTTTTGTTGTTTTTTCATGGTTATTTGCCAAATTTTGTGAGTTTGTGTCTTCTGAAAACGGTTGTGACTTCGATGAACGCTTTGATAAATATAATGTTTTCAACACCCATCTAGCTTATATTAACCATCTAGACTTCAAAACGATCAGTGGTTTTGCAAAAATGAAAACTACCTAAAAGTGTCTAAAATCGACTGGAAATCACGAAATAAGCATTTTCAAGTTTTGTTGTTTTTTCATGGTTATTTGCCAAATTTTGTGAGTTTGTGTATTCTGAAAACGGTTGTGACTTCGATGAACGCTTTGATAAATATAATGTTTTCAATGCCCATCTACCTTATATTAACCATCTAGACTTCAAAACGAACAGTGGTTTTGCAAAAATGAAAACTACCTAAAAGTGTCTAAAATCGACTGGAAATCACGAAATAAGCATTTTCATGGTTATTTGCCAAATTTTGTGAGTTTGTGTATTCTGAAAACGGTTGTGACTTCGATGAACGCTTTGATAAATATAATGTTTTCAATGCCCATCTTCCTTATATTAACCATCTAGACTTCAAAACGATCAGTGGTTTTGCAAAAATGAAAACTACCTAAAAGTGTCTAAAATCGACTGGAAGTCACGAAATGAGCATTTTCAAGTTTTGTTGTTTTTACATGGTTATTTGCCAAATTTTGTGAGTTTGTGTATTCTGAAAACGGTTGTGACTTCGATGAACGCATTGATAAATATAATGTTTTCAACACCCATCTTGCTTATATTAACCATCTAGACTTCAAAACGAACAGTGGTTTTGCAAAAATGAAAACTACCTAAAAGTGTCTAAAATCGACTGGAAATCACCAAATAAGCATTTTCAAGTTTTGTTGTTTTTTCATGGTTATTTGCCAAATTTTGTGAGTCTGTGTATTCTGAAAACGGTTGGTGACTTCGATGAACGCTTTGATAAATATAATGTTTTCAATGCCCATCTACCTTATATTAACCATCTAGACTTCAAAACGATCAGTGGTTTTGCAAAAATGAAAACTAACTAAAAGTGTCTAAAATCGACTGGAAATCACGAAATAAGCATTTTCAAATTTTGTTGTTTTTTCATGGTTATTTGCCAAATTTTGTGAGTTTGTGTCTTCTGAAAACGGTTGTGACTTCGATGAACGCTTTGATAAATATAATGTTTTCAACACCCATCTAGCTTATATTAACCATCTAGACTTCAAAACGATCAGTGGTTTTGCAAAAATGAAAACTACCTAAAAGTGTCTAAAATCGACTGGAAATCACGAAATAAGCATTTTCAAGTTTTGTTGTTTTTTCATGGTTATTTGCCAAATTTTGTGAGTTTGTGTATTCTGAAAACGGTTGTGACTTCGATGAACGCTTTGATAAATATAATGTTTTCAATGCCCATCTACCTTATATTAACCATCTAGACTTCAAAACGAACAGTGGTTTTGCAAAAATGAAAACTACCTAAAAGTGTCTAAAATCGACTGGAAATCACGAAATAAGCATTTTCAAGTTTTGTTGTTTTTTCATGGTTATTTGCCAAATTTTGTGAGTTTGTGTATTCTGAAAACGGTTGTGACTTCGATGAACGCTTTGATAAATATAATGTTTTCAACACCCATCTAGCTTATATTAACCATCTAGACTTCAAAACGATCAGTGGTTTTGCAAAAATGAAAACTACCTAAAAGTGTCTAAAATCGACTGGAAATCACGAAATAAGCATTTTCAAGTTTTGTTGTTTTTTCATGGTTATTTGCCAAATTTTGTGAGTTTGTGTATTCTGAAAACGGTTGTGACTTCGATGAACGCATTGATAAATATAATGTTTTCAACACCCATCTTGCTTATATTAACCGTCTAGACTTCAAAACGAACAGTGGTTTTGCAAAAATGAAAACTACCTAAAAGTGTCTAAAATCGACTGGAAATCACGAAATAAGCATTTTCAAGTTTTGTTGTTTTTTCATTGTTATTTCCCAAATTTTGTGAGTTAGAGTATTCTGAAAACGGTTGTGACTTCGATGAACGCTTTGATAAATATAATGTTTTCAACACCCATCTAGCTTATATTAACCATCTAGACTTCAAAACGATCAGTGGTTTTCCAAAAATGAAAACTACCTAAAATGTCTAAAATCGACTGGAAATCGCGAAATAAGCATTTTCAAGTTTTGTTGTTTTTTCATGGTTATTTGCCAAATTTTGTGAGTTTGTGTCTTCTGAAAACGGTTGTGACTTCGCTGAACGCTTTGATAAATATAATGTTTTCAACACCCATCTAGCTTATATTAACCATCTAGACTTCAAAACGATCAGTGGTTTTGCAAAAATGAAAACTACCTAAAAGTGTCTAAAATCGACTGGAAATCACGAAATAAGCATTTTCAAGTTTTGTTGTTTTTTCATGGTTATTTGCCAAATTTTGTGAGTTTGTGTATTCTGAAAACGGTTGTGACTTCGATGAACGCTTTGATAAATATAATGTTTTCAATGCCCATCTACCTTATATTAACCATCTAGACTTCAAAACGAACAGTGGTTTTGCAAAAATGAAAACTACCTAAAAGTGTCTAAAATCGACTGGAAATCACGAAATAAGCATTTTCATGGTTATTTGCCAAATTTTGTGAGTTTGTGTATTCTGAAAACGGTTGTGACTTCGATGAACGCTTTGATAAATATAATGTTTTCAATGCCCATCTTCCTTATATTAACCATCTAGACTTCAAAACGATCAGTGGTTTTGCAAAAATGAAAACTACCTAAAAGTGTCTAAAATCGACTGGAAGTCACGAAATGAGCATTTTCAAGTTTTGTTGTTTTTACATGGTTATTTGCCAAATTTTGTGAGTTTGTGTATTCTGAAAACGGTTGTGACTTCGATGAACGCATTGATAAATATAATGTTTTCAACACCCATCTTGCTTATATTAACCATCTAGACTTCAAAACGAACAGTGGTTTTGCAAAAATGAAAACTACCTAAAAGTGTCTAAAATCGACTGGAAATCACCAAATAAGCATTTTCAAGTTTTGTTGTTTTTTCATGGTTATTTGCCAAATTTTGTGAGTCTGTGTATTCTGAAAACGGTTGGTGACTTCGATGAACGCTTTGATAAATATAATGTTTTCAATGCCCATCTACCTTATATTAACCATCTAGACTTCAAAACGATCAGTGGTTTTGCAAAAATGAAAACTAACTAAAAGTGTCTAAAATCGACTGGAAATCACGAAATAAGCATTTTCAAATTTTGTTGTTTTTTCATGGTTATTTGCCAAATTTTGTGAGTTTGTGTCTTCTGAAAACGGTTGTGACTTCGATGAACGCTTTGATAAATATAATGTTTTCAACACCCATCTAGCTTATATTAACCATCTAGACTTCAAAACGATCAGTGGTTTTGCAAAAATGAAAACTACCTAAAAGTGTCTAAAATCGACTGGAAATCACGAAATAAGCATTTTCAAGTTTTGTTGTTTTTTCATGGTTATTTGCCAAATTTTGTGAGTTTGTGTATTCTGAAAACGGTTGTGACTTCGATGAACGCTTTGATAAATATAATGTTTTCAATGCCCATCTACCTTATATTAACCATCTAGACTTCAAAACGAACAGTGGTTTTGCAAAAATGAAAACTACCTAAAAGTGTCTAAAATCGACTGGAAATCACGAAATAAGCATTTTCAAGTTTTGTTGTTTTTTCATGGTTATTTGCCAAATTTTGTGAGTTTGTGTATTCTGAAAACGGTTGTGACTTCGATGAACGCTTTGATAAATATAATGTTTTCAACACCCATCTAGCTTATATTAACCATCTAGACTTCAAAACGATCAGTGGTTTTGCAAAAATGAAAACTACCTAAAAGTGTCTAAAATCGACTGGAAATCACGAAATAAGCATTTTCAAGTTTTGTTGTTTTTTCATGGTTATTTGCCAAATTTTGTGAGTTTGTGTATTCTGAAAACGGTTGTGACTTCGATGAACGCATTGATAAATATAATGTTTTCAACACCCATCTTGCTTATATTAACCGTCTAGACTTCAAAACGAACAGTGGTTTTGCAAAAATGAAAACTACCTAAAAGTGTCTAAAATCGACTGGAAATCACGAAATAAGCATTTTCAAGTTTTGTTGTTTTTTCATTGTTATTTCCCAAATTTTGTGAGTTAGAGTATTCTGAAAACGGTTGTGACTTCGATGAACGCTTTGATAAATATAATGTTTTCAACACCCATCTAGCTTATATTAACCATCTAGACTTCAAAACGATCAGTGGTTTTCCAAAAATGAAAACTACCTAAAATGTCTAAAATCGACTGGAAATCGCGAAATAAGCATTTTCAAGTTTTGTTGTTTTTTCATGGTTATTTGCCAAATTTTGTGAGTTTGTGTCTTCTGAAAACGGTTGTGACTTCGCTGAACGCTTTGATAAATATAATGTTTTCAACACCCATCTAGCTTATATTAACCATCTAGACTTCAAAACGATCAGTGGTTTTGCAAAAATGAAAACTACCTAAAAGTGTCTAAAATCGACTGGAAATCACGAAATAAGCATTTTCAAGTTTTGTTGTTTTTTCATGTTTATTTGCCAAATTTTGTGAGTTTGTGTATTCTGAAAACGGTTGTGACTTCGATGAACGCTTTGATAAATATAATGTTTTCAATGCCCATCTACCTTATATTAACCATCTAGACTTCAAAACGAACAGTGGTTTTGCAAAAATGAAAACTACCTAAAAGTGTCTAAAATCGACTGGAAATCACGAAATAAGCATTTTCAAGTTATGTTGTTTTTTCATGGTTATTTGCCAAATTTTGTGTGTTTGTGTATTCAGAAAACGGTTGTGACTTCGATGAACGCTTTGATAAATATAATGTTTTCAACACCCATCTAGCTTATATTAACCATCTAGACTTCAAAACGAACAGTGGTTTTGCAAAAATGAAAACTAACTAAAAGTGTCTAAAATCGACTGGAAATCACCAAACAAGCATTTTCAAGTTTTGTTGTTTTTTCATGGTTATTTGCCAAATTTTTCGAGTTAGTGTATTCTGAAAACGGTTGTGACTTCGATGAACGCATTGATAAATATAATGTTTTCAACACCCATCTAGCTTATATTAACCATCTAGACTTCAAAACGAACAGTGGTTTTGCAAAAATGAAAACTACCTAAAAGTGTCTAAAATCGACTGGAAATCACGAAATGAGCATTTTCATGTTTTGTTGTTTTTTCATGGTTATTTGCCAAATTTTTCGAGTTAGTGTATTCTGAAAACGGTTGTGACTTCGATGAACGCATTGATAAATATAATGTTTTCAACACCCATCTTGCTTATATTAACCATCTAGACTTCAAAACGATCAGTGGTTTTGCAAAAATGAAAACTACCTAAAAGTGTCTAAAATCGACTGGAAATCACGAAATAAGCATTTTCAAGTTTTGTTGTTTTTTCATGGTTATTTGCCAAATTTTGTGAGTTTGTGTATTCTGAAAACGGTTGTGACTTCGATGAACGCTTTGATAAATATAATGTTTTCAATGCCCATCTACCTTATATTAACCATCTAGACTTCAAAACGAACAGTGGTTTTGCAAAAATGAAAACTACCTAAAAGTGTCTAAAATCGACTGGAAATCACGAAATAAGCATTTTCAAGTTTTGTTGTTTTTTCATGGTTATTTGCCAAATTTTGTGAGTTTGTGTATTCTGAAAACGGTTGTGACTTCGATGAACGCTTTGATAAATATAATGTTTTCAACACCCATCTAGCTTATATTAACCATCTAGACTTCAAAACGATCAGTGGTTTTGCAAAAATGAAAACTACCTAAAAGTGTCTAAAATCGACTGGAAATCACGAAATAAGCATTTTCAAGTTTTGTTGTTTTTTCATGGTTATTTGCCAAATTTTGTGAGTTTGTGTATTCTGAAAACGGTTGTGACTTCGATGAACGCATTGATAAATATAATGTTTTCAACACCCATCTTGCTTATATTAACCGTCTAGACTTCAAAACGAACAGTGGTTTTGCAAAAATGAAAACTACCTAAAAGTGTCTAAAATCGACTGGAAATCACGAAATAAGCATTTTCAAGTTTTGTTGTTTTTTCATTGTTATTTCCCAAATTTTGTGAGTTAGAGTATTCTGAAAACGGTTGTGACTTCGATGAACGCTTTGATAAATATAATGTTTTCAACACCCATCTAGCTTATATTAACCATCTAGACTTCAAAACGATCAGTGGTTTTCCAAAAATGAAAACTACCTAAAATGTCTAAAATCGACTGGAAATCGCGAAATAAGCATTTTCAAGTTTTGTTGTTTTTTCATGGTTATTTGCCAAATTTTGTGAGTTTGTGTCTTCTGAAAACGGTTGTGACTTCGCTGAACGCTTTGATAAATATAATGTTTTCAACACCCATCTAGCTTATATTAACCATCTAGACTTCAAAACGATCAGTGGTTTTGCAAAAATGAAAACTACCTAAAAGTGTCTAAAATCGACTGGAAATCACGAAATAAGCATTTTCAAGTTTTGTTGTTTTTTCATGTTTATTTGCCAAATTTTGTGAGTTTGTGTATTCTGAAAACGGTTGTGACTTCGATGAACGCTTTGATAAATATAATGTTTTCAATGCCCATCTACCTTATATTAACCATCTAGACTTCAAAACGAACAGTGGTTTTGCAAAAATGAAAACTACCTAAAAGTGTCTAAAATCGACTGGAAATCACGAAATAAGCATTTTCAAGTTATGTTGTTTTTTCATGGTTATTTGCCAAATTTTGTGTGTTTGTGTATTCAGAAAACGGTTGTGACTTCGATGAACGCTTTGATAAATATAATGTTTTCAACACCCATCTAGCTTATATTAACCATCTAGACTTCAAAACGAACAGTGGTTTTGCAAAAATGAAAACTAACTAAAAGTGTCTAAAATCGACTGGAAATCACCAAACAAGCATTTTCAAGTTTTGTTGTTTTTTCATGGTTATTTGCCAAATTTTTCGAGTTAGTGTATTCTGAAAACGGTTGTGACTTCGATGAACGCATTGATAAATATAATGTTTTCAACACCCATCTAGCTTATATTAACCATCTAGACTTCAAAACGAACAGTGGTTTTGCAAAAATGAAAACTACCTAAAAGTGTCTAAAATCGACTGGAAATCACGAAATGAGCATTTTCATGTTTTGTTGTTTTTTCATGGTTATTTGCCAAATTTTTCGAGTTAGTGTATTCTGAAAACGGTTGTGACTTCGATGAACGCATTGATAAATATAATGTTTTCAACACCCATCTTGCTTATATTAACCATCTAGACTTCAAAACGAACAGTGGTTTTGCAAAAATGAAAACTACCTAAAAGTGTTTAAAATCGACTGGAAATCACGAAATAAGCATTTTCATGGTTATTTGCCAAATTTTGTGAGTTTGTGTATTCTGAAAACGGTTGTGACTTCGATGAACGCTTTGATAAATATAATGTTTTCAATGCCCATCTTCCTTATATTAACCATCTAGACTTCAAAACGATCAGTGGTTTTGCAAAAATGAAAACTACCTAAAAGTGTCTAAAATCGACTGGAAGTCACGAAATGAGCATTTTCAAGTTTTGTTGTTTTTACATGGTTATTTGCCAAATTTTGTGAGTTTGTGTATTCTGAAAACGGTTGTGACTTCGATGAACGCTTTGATAAATATAATGTTTTCAACACCCATCTAGCTTATATTAACCATCTAGACTTCAAAACGATCAGTGGTTTTGCAAAAATGAAAACTACCTAAAAGTGTCTAAAATCGACTGGAAATCACGAAATAAGCATTTTCAAGTTTTGTTGTTTTTTCATGGTTATTTGCCAAATTTTGTGAGTTTGTGTATTCTGAAAACGGTTGTGACTTCGATGAACGCTTTGATAAATATAATGTTTTCAATGCCCATCTACCTTATATTAACCATCTAGACTTCAAAACGAACAGTGGTTTTGCAAAAATGAAAACTACCTAAAAGTGTCTAAAATCGACTGGAAATCACGAAATAAGCATTTTCAAGTTTTGTTGTTTTTTCATGGTTATTTGCCAAATTTTGTGAGTTTGTGTATTCTGAAAACGGTTGTGACTTCGATGAACGCTTTGATAAATATAATGTTTTCAACACCCATCTAGCTTATATTAACCATCTAGACTTCAAAACGATCAGTGGTTTTGCAAAAATGAAAACTACCTAAAAGTGTCTAAAATCGACTGGAAATCACGAAATAAGCATTTTCAAGTTATGTTGTTTTTTCATGGTTATTTGCCTAATTTTGTGTGTTTGTGTATTCAGAAAACGGTTGTGACTTCGATGAACGCTTTGATAAATATAATGTTTTCAACACCCATCTAGCTTATATTAACCATCTAGACTTCAAAACGAACAGTGGTTTTGCAAAAATGAAAACTAACTAAAAGTGTCTAAAATCGACTGGAAATCACCAAACAAGCATTTTCAAGTTTTGTTGTTTTTTCATGGTTATTTGCCAAATTTTTCGAGTTAGTGTATTCTGAAAACGGTTGTGACTTCGATGAACGCATTGATAAATATAATGTTTTCAACACCCATCTAGCTTATATTAACCATCTAGACTTCAAAACGAACAGTGGTTTTGCAAAAATGAAAACTACCTAAAAGTGTCTAAAATCGACTGGAAATCACGAAATGAGCATTTTCATGTTTTGTTGTTTTTTCATGGTTATTTGCCAAATTTTTCGAGTTAGTGTATTCTGAAAACGGTTGTGACTTCGATGAACGCATTGATAAATATAATGTTTTCAACACCCATCTTGCTTATATTAACCATCTAGACTTCAAAACGAACAGTGGTTTTGCAAAAATGAAAACTACCTAAAAGTGTTTAAAATCGACTGGAAATCACGAAATAAGCATTTTCATGGTTATTTGCCAAATTTTGTGAGTTTGTGTATTCTGAAAACGGTTGTGACTTCGATGAACGCTTTGATAAATATAATGTTTTCAATGCCCATCTTCCTTATATTAACCATCTAGACTTCAAAACGATCAGTGGTTTTGCAAAAATGAAAACTACCTAAAAGTGTCTAAAATCGACTGGAAGTCACGAAATGAGCATTTTCAAGTTTTGTTGTTTTTACATGGTTATTTGCCAAATTTTGTGAGTTTGTGTATTCTGAAAACGGTTGTGACTTCGATGAACGCTTTGATAAATATAATGTTTTCAACACCCATCTAGCTTATATTAACCATCTAGACTTCAAAACGATCAGTGGTTTTGCAAAAATGAAAACTACCTAAAAGTGTCTAAAATCGACTGGAAATCACGAAATAAGCATTTTCAAGTTTTGTTGTTTTTTCATGGTTATTTGCCAAATTTTGTGAGTTTGTGTATTCTGAAAACGGTTGTGACTTCGATGAACGCTTTGATAAATATAATGTTTTCAATGCCCATCTACCTTATATTAACCATCTAGACTTCAAAACGAACAGTGGTTTTGCAAAAATGAAAACTACCTAAAAGTGTCTAAAATCGACTGGAAATCACGAAATAAGCATTTTCAAGTTTTGTTGTTTTTTCATGGTTATTTGCCAAATTTTGTGAGTTTGTGTATTCTGAAAACGGTTGTGACTTCGATGAACGCTTTGATAAATATAATGTTTTCAACACCCATCTAGCTTATATTAACCATCTAGACTTCAAAACGATCAGTGGTTTTGCAAAAATGAAAACTACCTAAAAGTGTCTAAAATCGACTGGAAATCACGAAATAAGCATTTTCAAGTTTTGTTGTTTTTTCATGGTTATTTCCCAAATTTTTCGAGTTAGTGTATTCTGAAAACGGTTGTGACTTCGATGAACGCTTTGATAAATATAATGTTTTCAACACCCATCTAGCTTATATTAACCATCTAGACTTCAAAACGAACAGTGGTTTTGCAAAAATGAAAACTACCTAAAAGTGTCTAAAATCGACTGGAAATCACTAAATAAGCATTTTCAAGTTTTGTTGTTTTTTCATTGTTATTTGCCAAATTTTGTGAGTTTGTGTATTCTGAAAACGGTTGTGACTTCGATGAACGCTTTGATAAATATAATGTTTTCAACACCCATCTAGCTTATATTAACCATCTAGAATTCAAAACGATCAGTGGTTTTGCAAAAATGAAAACTACCTAAAAGTGTCTAAAATCGACTGGAAATCACGAAATAAGCATTTTCAAGTTTTGTTGTTTTTTCATGGTTATTTGCCAAATTTTTCGAGTTAGTGTATTCTGAAAACGGTTGTGACTTCGATGAACGCATTGATAAATATAATGTTTTCAACACCCATCTTGCTTATATTAACCATCTAGACTTCAAAACGAACAGTGGTTTTGCAAAAATGAAAACTACCTAAAAGTGTTTAAAATCGACTGGAAATCACGAAATAAGCATTTTCAAGTTTTGTTGTTTTTTCATGGTTATTTGCCAAATTTTGTGAGTCTGTGTATTCTGAAAACGGTTGTGACTTCGATGAACGCTTTGATAAATATAATGTTTTCAATGCCCATATACCTTATATTAACCATCTAGACTTCAAAACGATCAGTGGTTTTGCAAAAATGAAAACTAACTAAAAGTGTCTAAAATCGACTGGAAATCACGAAATAAGCATTTTCAAGTTTTGTTGTTTTTTCATGGTTATTTGCCAAATTTTGTGAGTTTGTGTCTTCTGAAAACGGTTGTGACTTCGATGAACGCTTTGATAAATATAATGTTTTCAACACCCATCTAGCTTATATTAACCATCTAGACTTCAAAACGATCAGTGGTTTTGCAAAAATGAAAACTACCTAAAAGTGTCTAAAATCGACTGGAAATCACGAAATAAGCATTTTCAAGTTTTGTTGTTTTTTCATGTTTATTTGCCAAATTTTGTGAGTTTGTGTATTCTGAAAACGGTTGTGACTTCGATGAACGCTTTGATAAATATAATGTTTTCAATGCCCATCTACCTTATATTAACCATCTAGACTTCAAAACGAACAGTGGTTTTGCAAAAATGAAAACTACCTTAAAGTGTCTAAAATCGACTGGAAATCACGAAATAAGCATTTTCAAGTTTTGTTGTTTTTTCATGGTTATTTGCCAAATTTTTCGAGTTAGTGTATTCTGAAAACGGTTGTGACTTCGATGAACGCATTGATAAATATAATGTTTTCAACACCCATCTAGCTTATATTAACCATCTAGACTTCAAAACGAACAGTGGTTTTGCAAAAATGAAAACTACCTAAAAGTGTCTAAAATCGACTGGAAATCACGAAATAAGCATTTTCATGGTTATTTGCCAAATTTTGTGAGTTTGTGTATTCTGAAAACGGTTGTGACTTCGATGAACGCTTTGATAAATATAATGTTTTCAATGCCCATCTTCCTTATATTAACCATCTAGACTTCAAAACGATCAGTGGTTTTGCAAAAATGAAAACTACCTAAAAGTGTCTAAAATCGACTGGAAGTCACGAAATGAGCATTTTCAAGTTTTGCTGTTTTTACATGGTTATTTGCCAAATTTTGTGAGTTTGTGTATTCTGAAAACGGTTGTGACTTCGATGAACGCTTTGATAAATATAATGTTTTCAACACCCATCTAGCTTATATTAACCATCTAGACTTCAAAACGATCAGTGGTTTTGCAAAAATGAAAACTACCTAAAAGTGTCTAAAATCGACTGGAAATCACGAAATAAGCATTTTCAAGTTTTGTTGTTTTTTCATGGTTATTTCCCAAATTTTTCGAGTTAGTGTATTCTGAAAACGGTTGTGACTTCGATGAACGCTTTGATAAATATAATGTTTTCAACACCCATCTAGCTTATATTAACCATCTAGACTTCAAAACGAACAGTGGTTTTGCAAAAATGAAAACTACCTAAAAGTGTCTAAAATCGACTGGAAATCACTAAATAAGCATTTTCAAGTTTTGTTGTTTTTTCATTGTTATTTGCCAAATTTTGTGAGTTTGTGTATTCTGAAAACGGTTGTGACTTCGATGAACGCTTTGATAAATATAATGTTTTCAACACCCATCTAGCTTATATTAACCATCTAGAATTCAAAACGATCAGTGGTTTTGCAAAAATGAAAACTACCTAAAAGTGTCTAAAATCGACTGGAAATCACGAAATAAGCATTTTCAAGTTATGTTGTTTTTTCATGGTTATTTGCCAAATTTTTCGAGTTAGTGTATTCTGAAAACGGTTGTGACTTCGATGAACGCATTGATAAATATAATGTTTTCAACACCCATCTTGCTTATATTAACCATCTAGACTTCAAAACGAACAGTGGTTTTGCAAAAATGAAAACTACCTAAAAGTGTTTAAAATCGACTGGAAATCACGAAATAAGCATTTTCAAGTTTTGTTGTTTTTTCATGGTTACTTGCCAAATTTTGTGAGTCTGTGTATTCTGAAAACGGTTGTGACTTCGATGAACGCTTTGATAAATATAATGTTTTCAATGCCCATATACCTTATATTAACCATCTAGACTTCAAAACGATCAGTGGTTTTGCAAAAATGAAAACTAACTAAAAGTGTCTAAAATCGACTGGAAATCACGAAATAAGCATTTTCAAGTTTTGTTGTTTTTTCATGGTTATTTGCCAAATTTTGTGAGTTTGTGTCTTCTGAAAACGGTTGTGACTTCGATGAACGCTTTGATAAATATAATGTTTTCAACACCCATCTAGCTTATATTAACCATCTAGACTTCAAAACGAACAGTGGTTTTGCAAAAATGAAAACTACCTAAAAGTGTTTAAAATCGACTGGAAATCACGAAATAAGCATTTTCATGGTTATTTGCCAAATTTTGTGAGTTTGTGTATTCTGAAAACGGTTGTGACTTCGATGAACGCTTTGATAAATATAATGTTTTCAATGCCCATCTTCCTTATATTAACCATCTAGACTTCAAAACGATCAGTGGTTTTGCAAAAATGAAAACTACCTAAAAGTGTCTAAAATCGACTGGAAGTCACGAAATGAGCATTTTCAAGTTTTGTTGTTTTTACATGGTTATTTGCCAAATTTTGTGAGTTTGTGTATTCTGAAAACGGTTGTGACTTCGATGAACGCTTTGATAAATATAATGTTTTCAACACCCATCTAGCTTATATTAACCATCTAGACTTCAAAACGATCAGTGGTTTTGCAAAAATGAAAACTACCTAAAAGTGTCTAAAATCGACTGGAAATCACGAAATAAGCATTTTCAAGTTTTGTTGTTTTTTCATGGTTATTTGCCAAATTTTGTGAGTTTGTGTATTCTGAAAACGGTTGTGACTTCGATGAACGCTTTGATAAATATAATGTTTTCAATGCCCATCTACCTTATATTAACCATCTAGACTTCAAAACGAACAGTGGTTTTGCAAAAATGAAAACTACCTAAAAGTGTCTAAAATCGACTGGAAATCACGAAATAAGCATTTTCAAGTTTTGTTGTTTTTTCATGGTTATTTGCCAAATTTTGTGAGTTTGTGTATTCTGAAAACGGTTGTGACTTCGATGAACGCTTTGATAAATATAATGTTTTCAACACCCATCTAGCTTATATTAACCATCTAGACTTCAAAACGATCAGTGGTTTTGCAAAAATGAAAACTACCTAAAAGTGTCTAAAATCGACTGGAAATCACGAAATAAGCATTTTCAAGTTTTGTTGTTTTTTCATGGTTATTTCCCAAATTTTTCGAGTTAGTGTATTCTGAAAACGGTTGTGACTTCGATGAACGCTTTGATAAATATAATGTTTTCAACACCCATCTAGCTTATATTAACCATCTAGACTTCAAAACGAACAGTGGTTTTGCAAAAATGAAAACTACCTAAAAGTGTCTAAAATCGACTGGAAATCACGAAATAAGCATTTTCAAGTTTTGTTGTTTTTTCATGGTTATTTGCCAAATTTTGTGAGTTTGTGTCTTCTGAAAACGGTTGTGACTTCGATGAACGCTTTGATAAATATAATGTTTTCAACACCCATCTAGCTTATATTAACCATCTAGACTTCAAAACGATCAGTGGTTTTGCAAAAATGAAAACTACCTAAAAGTGTCTAAAATCGACTGGAAATCACGAAATAAGCATTTTCAAGTTTTGTTGTTTTTTCATGTTTATTTGCCAAATTTTGTGAGTTTGTGTATTCTGAAAACGGTTGTGACTTCGATGAACGCTTTGATAAATATAATGTTTTCAACACCCATCTAGCTTATATTAACCATCTAGACTTCAAAACGATCAGTGGTTTTGCAAAAATGAAAACTACCTAAAAGTGTCTAAAATCGACTGGAAATCACGAAATAAGCATTTTCAAGTTTTGTTGTTTTTTCATGGTTATTTCCCAAATTTTTCGAGTTAGTGTATTCTGAAAACGGTTGTGACTTCGATGAACGCTTTGATAAATATAATGTTTTCAACACCCATCTAGCTTATATTAACCATCTAGACTTCAAAACGAACAGTGGTTTTGCAAAAATGAAAACTACCTAAAAGTGTCTAAAATCGACTGGAAATCACGAAATAAGCATTTTCAAGTTTTGTTGTTTTTTCATGGTTATTTGCCAAATTTTGTGAGTTTGTGTCTTCTGAAAACGGTTGTGACTTCGATGAACGCTTTGATAAATATAATGTTTTCAACACCCATCTAGCTTATATTAACCATCTAGACTTCAAAACGATCAGTGGTTTTGCAAAAATGAAAACTACCTAAAAGTGTCTAAAATCGACTGGAAATCACGAAATAAGCATTTTCAAGTTTTGTTGTTTTTTCATGTTTATTTGCCAAATTTTGTGAGTTTGTGTATTCTGAAAACGGTTGTGACTTCGATGAACGCTTTGATAAATATAATGTTTTCAATGCCCATCTACCTTATATTAACCATCTAGACTTCAAAACGAACAGTGGTTTTGCAAAAATGAAAACTACCTTAAAGTGTCTAAAATCGACTGGAAATCACGAAATAAGCATTTTCAAGTTTTGTTGTTTTTTCATGGTTATTTGCCAAATTTTTCGAGTTAGTGTATTCTGAAAACGGTTGTGACTTCGATGAACGCATTGATAAATATAATGTTTTCAACACCCATCTAGCTTATATTAACCATCTAGACTTCAAAACGAACAGTGGTTTTGCAAAAATGAAAACTACCTAAAAGTGTCTAAAATCGACTGGAAATCACGAAATAAGCATTTTCATGGTTATTTGCCAAATTTTGTGAGTTTGTGTATTCTGAAAACGGTTGTGACTTCGATGAACGCTTTGATAAATATAATGTTTTCAATGCCCATCTTCCTTATATTAACCATCTAGACTTCAAAACGATCAGTGGTTTTGCAAAAATGAAAACTACCTAAAAGTGTCTAAAATCGACTGGAAGTCACGAAATAAGCATTTTCAAGTTTTGTTGTTTTTACATGGTTATTTGCCAAATTTTGTGAGTTTGTGTATTCTGAAAACGGTTGTGACTTCGATGAACGCTTTGATAAATATAATGTTTTCAACACCCATCTAGCTTATATTAACCATCTAGACTTCAAAACGATCAGTGGTTTTGCAAAAATGAAAACTACCTAAAAGTGTCTAAAATCGACTGGAAATCACGAAATAAGCATTTTCAAGTTTTGTTGTTTTTTCATGGTTATTTCCCAAATTTTTCGAGTTAGTGTATTCTGAAAACGGTTGTGACTTCGATGAACGCTTTGATAAATATAATGTTTTCAACACCCATCTAGCTTATATTAACCATCTAGACTTCAAAACGAACAGTGGTTTTGCAAAAATGAAAACTACCTAAAAGTGTTTAAAATCGACTGGAAATCACGAAATAAGCATTTTCATGGTTATTTGCCAAATTTTGTGAGTTTGTGTATTCTGAAAACGGTTGTGACTTCGATGAACGCTTTGATAAATATAATGTTTTCAATGCCCATCTTCCTTATATTAACCATCTAGACTTCAAAACGATCAGTGGTTTTGCAAAAATGAAAACTACCTAAAAGTGTCTAAAATCGACTGGAAGTCACGAAATGAGCATTTTCAAGTTTTGTTGTTTTTACATGGTTATTTGCCAAATTTTGTGAGTTTGTGTATTCTGAAAACGGTTGTGACTTCGATGAACGCTTTGATAAATATAATGTTTTCAACACCCATCTAGCTTATATTAACCATCTAGACTTCAAAACGATCAGTGGTTTTGCAAAAATGAAAACTACCTAAAAGTGTCTAAAATCGACTGGAAATCACGAAATAAGCATTTTCAAGTTTTGTTGTTTTTTCATGGTTATTTGCCAAATTTTGTGAGTTTGTGTATTCTGAAAACGGTTGTGACTTCGATGAACGCTTTGATAAATATAATGTTTTCAATGCCCATCTACCTTATATTAACCATCTAGACTTCAAAACGAACAGTGGTTTTGCAAAAATGAAAACTACCTAAAAGTGTCTAAAATCGACTGGAAATCACGAAATAAGCATTTTCAAGTTTTGTTGTTTTTTCATGGTTATTTGCCAAATTTTGTGAGTTTGTGTATTCTGAAAACGGTTGTGACTTCGATGAACGCTTTGATAAATATAATGTTTTCAACACCCATCTAGCTTATATTAACCATCTAGACTTCAAAACGATCAGTGGTTTTGCAAAAATGAAAACTACCTAAAAGTGTCTAAAATCGACTGGAAATCACGAAATAAGCATTTTCAAGTTTTGTTGTTTTTTCATGGTTATTTCCCAAATTTTTCGAGTTAGTGTATTCTGAAAACGGTTGTGACTTCGATGAACGCTTTGATAAATATAATGTTTTCAACACCCATCTAGCTTATATTAACCATCTAGACTTCAAAACGAACAGTGGTTTTGCAAAAATGAAAACTACCTAAAAGTGTCTAAAATCGACTGGAAATCACGAAATAAGCATTTTCAAGTTTTGTTGTTTTTTCATGGTTATTTGCCAAATTTTGTGAGTTTGTGTCTTCTGAAAACGGTTGTGACTTCGATGAACGCTTTGATAAATATAATGTTTTCAACACCCATCTAGCTTATATTAACCATCTAGACTTCAAAACGATCAGTGGTTTTGCAAAAATGAAAACTACCTAAAAGTGTCTAAAATCGACTGGAAATCACGAAATAAGCATTTTCAAGTTTTGTTGTTTTTTCATGGTTATTTCCCAAATTTTTCGAGTTAGTGTATTCTGAAAACGGTTGTGACTTCGATGAACGCTTTGATAAATATAATGTTTTCAACACCCATCTAGCTTATATTAACCATCTAGACTTCAAAACGAACAGTGGTTTTGCAAAAATGAAAACTACCTAAAAGTGTCTAAAATCGACTGGAAATCACTAAATAAGCATTTTCAAGTTTTGTTGTTTTTTCATTGTTATTTGCCAAATTTTGTGAGTTTGTGTATTCTGAAAACGGTTGTGACTTCGATGAACGCTTTGATAAATATAATGTTTTCAACACCCATCTAGCTTATATTAACCATCTAGAATTCAAAACGATCAGTGGTTTTGCAAAAATGAAAACTACCTAAAAGTGTCTAAAATCGACTGGAAATCACGAAATAAGCATTTTCAAGTTTTGTTGTTTTTTCATGGTTATTTGCCAAATTTTTCGAGTTAGTGTATTCTGAAAACGGTTGTGACTTCGATGAACGCATTGATAAATATAATGTTTTCAACACCCATCTTGCTTATATTAACCATCTAGACTTCAAAACGAACAGTGGTTTTGCAAAAATGAAAACTACCTAAAAGTGTTTAAAATCGACTGGAAATCACGAAATAAGCATTTTCAAGTTTTGTTGTTTTTTCATGGTTATTTGCCAAATTTTGTGAGTCTGTGTATTCTGAAAACGGTTGTGACTTCGATGAACGCTTTGATAAATATAATGTTTTCAACACCCATCTAGCTTATATTAACCATCTAGACTTCAAAACGATCAGTGGTTTTGCAAAAATGAAAACTACCTAAAAGTGTCTAAAATCGACTGGAAATCACGAAATAAGCATTTTCAAGTTTTGTTGTTTTTTCATGTTTATTTGCCAAATTTTGTGAGTTTGTGTATTCTGAAAACGGTTGTGACTTCGATGAACGCTTTGATAAATATAATGTTTTCAATGCCCATCTACCTTATATTAACCATCTAGACTTCAAAACGAACAGTGGTTTTGCAAAAATGAAAACTACCTTAAAGTGTCTAAAATCGACTGGAAATCACGAAATAAGCATTTTCAAGTTTTGTTGTATTTTCATGGTTATTTGCCAAATTTTGTGAGTTTGTGTATTCTGAAAACGGTTGTGTATTCTGAAAACGGTTGTGACTTCGATGAACGCTTTGATAAATATAATGTTTTCAACACCCATCTAGCTTATATTAACCATCTAGACTTCAAAACGATCAGTGGTTTTGCAAAAATGAAAACTACATAAAAGTGTCTAAAATCGACTGGAAATCACGAAATAAGCATTTTCAAGTTTTGTTGTTTTTTCATGGTTATTTGCCAAATTTTTCGAGTTAGTGTATTCTGAAAACGGTTGTGACTTCGATGAACGCATTGATAAATATAATGTTTTCAACACCCATCTTGCTTATATTAACCATCTAGACTTCAAAACGAACAGTGGTTTTGCAAAAATGAAAACTACCTAAAAGTGTCTAAAATCGACTGGAAATCACGAAATAAGCATTTTCAAGTTATGTTGTTTTTTCATGGTTATTTGCCAAATTTTGTGAGTTTGTGTATTCTGAAAACGGTTGTGACTTCGATGAACGCTTTGATAAATATAATGTTTTCAACACCCATCTAGCTTATATTAACCATCTAGACTTCAAAACGAACAGTGGTTTTGCAAAAATGAAAACTACCTAAAAGTGTCTAAAATCGACTGGAAATCACGAAATAAGCATTTTCAAGTTTTGTTGTTTCTTCATGGTTATTTGCCAAATTTTGTGAGTTTGTGTATTCTGAAAACGGTTGTGACTTCGATGAACCCTTTGATGAATATAATGTTTTCAACACCCATCTAGCTTATATTAACCATCTAGACTTCAAAACGAACAGTGGTTTTGCAAAAATGAAAACTACCTAAAAGTGTCTAAAATCGACTGGAAATCACGAAATAAGCATTTTCAAGTTTTGTTGTTTTTTCATGGTTATTTGCCAAATTTTTCGAGTTAGTGTATTCTGAAAACGGTTGTGACTTCGATGAACGCATTGATAAATATAATGTTTTCAACACCCATCTTGCTTATATTAACCATCTAGACTTCAAAACTAACAGTGGTTTTGCAAAAATGAAAACTACCTAAAAGTGTTTAAAATCGACTGGAAATCACGAAATAAGCATTTTCATGGTTATTTGCCAAATTTTGTGAGTTTGTGTATTCTGAAAACGGTTGTGACTTCGATGAACGCTTTGATAAATATAATGTTTTCAATGCCCATCTTCCTTATATTAACCATCTAGACTTCAAAACGATCAGTGGTTTTGCAAAAATGAAAACTACCTAAAAGTGTCTAAAATCGACTGGAAGTCACGAAATGAGCATTTTCAAGTTTTGTTGTTTTTACATGGTTATTTGCCAAATTTTGTGAGTTTGTGTATTCTGAAAACGGTTGTGACTTCGATGAACGCATTGATAAATATAATGTTTTCAACACCCATCTTGCTTATATTAACCATCTAGACTTCAAAACGAACAGTGGTTTTGCAAAAATGAAAACTACCTAAAAGTGTCTAAAATCGACTGGAAATCACCAAATAAGCATTTTCAAGTTTTGTTGTTTTTTCATGGTTATTTGCCAAATTTTGTGAGTCTGTGTATTCTGAAAACGGTTGGTGACTTCGATGAACGCTTTGATAAATATAATGTTTTCAATGCCCATCTACCTTATATTAACCATCTAGACTTCAAAACGATCAGTGGTTTTGCAAAAATGAAAACTAACTAAAAGTGTCTAAAATCGACTGGAAATCACGAAATAAGCATTTTCAAGTTTTGTTGTTTTTTCATGGTTATTTGCCAAATTTTGTGAGTTTGTGTCTTCTGAAAACGGTTGTGACTTCGATGAACGCTTTGATAAATATAATGTTTTCAACACCCATCTAGCTTATATTAACCATCTAGACTTCAAAACGATCAGTGGTTTTGCAAAAATGAAAACTACCTAAAAGTGTCTAAAATCGACTGGAAATCACGAAATAAGCATTTTCAAGTTTTGTTGTTTTTTCATGGTTATTTGCCAAATTTTGTGAGTTTGTGTATTCTGAAAACGGTTGTGACTTCGATGAACGCTTTGATAAATATAATGTTTTCAATGCCCATCTTCCTTATATTAACCATCTAGACTTCAAAACGATCAGTGGTTTTGCAAAAATGAAAACTACCTAAAAGTGTCTAAAATCGACTGGAAGTCACGAAATGAGCATTTTCAAGTTTTGTTGTTTTTACATGGTTATTTGCCAAATTTTGTGAGTTTGTGTATTCTGAAAACGGTTGTGACTTCGATGAACGCATTGATAAATATAATGTTTTCAACACCCATCTTGCTTATATTAACCATCTAGACTTCAAAACGAACAGTGGTTTTGCAAAAATGAAAACTACCTAAAAGTGTCTAAAATCGACTGGAAATCACGAAATAAGCATTTTCAAGTTTTGTTGTTTTTTCATGGTTATTTCCCAAATTTTTCGAGTTAGTGTATTCTGAAAACGGTTGTGACTTCGATGAACGCTTTGATAAATATAATGTTTTCAACACCCATCTAGCTTATATTAACCATCTAGACTTCAAAACGAACAGTGGTTTTGCAAAAATGAAAACTACCTAAAAGTGTCTAAAATCGACTGGAAATCACTAAATAAGCATTTTCAAGTTTTGTTGTTTTTTCATTGTTATTTGCCAAATTTTGTGAGTTTGTGTATTCTGAAAACGGTTGTGACTTCGATGAACGCTTTGATAAATATAATGTTTTCAACACCCATCTAGCTTATATTAACCATCTAGAATTCAAAACGATCAGTGGTTTTGCAAAAATGAAAACTACCTAAAAGTGTCTAAAATCGACTGGAAATCACGAAATAAGCATTTTCAAGTTTTGTTGTTTTTTCATGGTTATTTGCCAAATTTTTCGAGTTAGTGTATTCTGAAAACGGTTGTGACTTCGATGAACGCATTGATAAATATAATGTTTTCAACACCCATCTTGCTTATATTAACCATCTAGACTTCAAAACGAACAGTGGTTTTGCAAAAATGAAAACTACCTAAAAGTGTTTAAAATCGACTGGAAATCACGAAATAAGCATTTTCAAGTTTTGTTGTTTTTTCATGGTTATTTGCCAAATTTTGTGAGTTTGTGTCTTCTGAAAACGGTTGTGACTTCGATGAACGCTTTGATAAATATAATGTTTTCAACACCCATCTAGCTTATATTAACCATCTAGACTTCAAAACGATCAGTGGTTTTGCAAAAATGAAAACTACCTAAAAGTGTCTAAAATCGACTGGAAATCACGAAATAAGCATTTTCAACTTTTGTTGTTTTTTCATGTTTATTTGCCAAATTTTGTGAGTTTGTGTATTCTGAAAACGGTTGTGACTTCGATGAACGCTTTGATAAATATAATGTTTTCAATGCCCATCTACCTTATATTAACCATCTAGACTTCAAAACGAACAGTGGTTTTGCAAAAATGAAAACTACCTTAAAGTGTCTAAAATCGACTGGAAATCACGAAATAAGCATTTTCAAGTTTTGTTGTTTTTTCATGGTTATTTGCCAAATTTTTCGAGTTAGTGTATTCTGAAAACGGTTGTGACTTCGATGAACGCATTGATAAATATAATGTTTTCAACACCCATCTAGCTTATATTAACCATCTAGACTTCAAAACGAACAGTGGTTTTGCAAAAATGAAAACTACCTAAAAGTGTCTAAAATCGACTGGAAATCACGAAATAAGCATTTTCATGGTTATTTGCCAAATTTTGTGAGTTTGTGTATTCTGAAAACGGTTGTGACTTCGATGAACGCTTTGATAAATATAATGTTTTCAATGCCCATCTTCCTTATATTAACCATCTAGACTTCAAAACGATCAGTGGTTTTGCAAAAATGAAAACTACCTAAAAGTGTCTAAAATCGACTGGAAGTCACGAAATGAGCATTTTCAAGTTTTGTTGTTTTTACATGGTTATTTGCCAAATTTTGTGAGTTTGTGTATTCTGAAAACGGTTGTGACTTCGATGAACGCTTTGATAAATATAATGTTTTCAACACCCATCTAGCTTATATTAACCATCTAGACTTCAAAACGATCAGTGGTTTTGCAAAAATGAAAACTACCTAAAAGTGTCTAAAATCGACTGGAAATCACGAAATAAGCATTTTCAAGTTTTGTTGTTTTTTCATGGTTATTTCCCAAATTTTTCGAGTTAGTGTATTCTGAAAACGGTTGTGACTTCGATGAACGCTTTGATAAATATAATGTTTTCAACACCCATCTAGCTTATATTAACCATCTAGACTTCAAAACGAACAGTGGTTTTGCAAAAATGAAAACTACCTAAAAGTGTCTAAAATCGACTGGAAATCACGAAATAAGCATTTTCAAGTTTTGTTGTTTTTTCATGGTTATTTGCCAAATTTTTCGAGTTAGTGTATTCTGAAAACGGTTGTGACTTCGATGAACGCATTGATAAATATAATGTTTTCAACACCCATCTTGCTTATATTAACCATCTAGACTTCAAAACGAACAGTGGTTTTGCAAAAATGAAAACTACCTAAAAGTGTTTAAAATCGACTGGAAATCACGAAATAAGCATTTTCAAGTTTTGTTGTTTTTTCATGGTTATTTGCCAAATTTTGTGAGTCTGTGTATTCTGAAAACGGTTGTGACTTCGATGAACGCTTTGATAAATATAATGTTTTCAATGCCCATATACCTTATATTAACCATCTAGACTTCAAAACGATCAGTGGTTTTGCAAAAATGAAAACTAACTAAAAGTGTCTAAAATCGACTGGAAATCACGAAATAAGCATTTTCAAGTTTTGTTGTTTTTTCATGGTTATTTGCCAAATTTTGTGAGTTTGTGTCTTCTGAAAACGGTTGTGACTTCGATGAACGCTTTGATAAATATAATGTTTTCAACACCCATCTAGCTTATATTAACCATCTAGACTTCAAAACGAACAGTGGTTTTGCAAAAATGAAAACTACCTAAAAGTGTTTAAAATCGACTGGAAATCACGAAATAAGCATTTTCATGGTTATTTGCCAAATTTTGTGAGTTTGTGTATTCTGAAAACGGTTGTGACTTCGATGAACGCTTTGATAAATATAATGTTTTCAATGCCCATCTTCCTTATATTAACCATCTAGACTTCAAAACGATCAGTGGTTTTGCAAAAATGAAAACTACCTAAAAGTGTCTAAAATCGACTGGAAGTCACGAAATGAGCATTTTCAAGTTTTGTTGTTTTTACATGGTTATTTGCCAAATTTTGTGAGTTTGTGTATTCTGAAAACGGTTGTGACTTCGATGAACGCTTTGATAAATATAATGTTTTCAACACCCATCTAGCTTATATTAACCATCTAGTCTTCAAAACGATCAGTGGTTTTGCAAAAATGAAAACTACCTAAAAGTGTCTAAAATCGACTGGAAATCACGAAATAAGCATTTTCAAGTTTTGTTGTTTTTTCATGGTTATTTCCCAAATTTTTCGAGTTAGTGTATTCTGAAAACGGTTGTGACTTCGATGAACGCTTTGATAAATATAATGTTTTCAACACCCATCTAGCTTATATTAACCATCTAGACTTCAAAACGAACAGTGGTTTTGCAAAAATGAAAACTACCTAAAAGTGTCTAAAATCGACTGGAAATCACTAAATAAGCATTTTCAAGTTTTGTTGTTTTTTCATTGTTATTTGCCAAATTTTGTGAGTTTGTGTATTCTGAAAACGGTTGTGACTTCGATGAACGCTTTGATAAATATAATGTTTTCAACACCCATCTAGCTTATATTAACCATCTAGAATTCAAAACGATCAGTGGTTTTGCAAAAATGAAAACTACCTAAAAGTGTCTAAAATCGACTGGAAATCACGAAATAAGCATTTTCAAGTTTTGTTGTTTTTTCATGGTTATTTGCCAAATTTTTCGAGTTAGTGTATTCTGAAAACGGTTGTGACTTCGATGAACGCATTGATAAATATAATGTTTTCAACACCCATCTTGCTTATATTAACCATCTAGACTTCAAAACGAACAGTGGTTTTGCAAAAATGAAAACTACCTAAAAGTGTTTAAAATCGACTGGAAATCACGAAATAAGCATTTTCAAGTTTTGTTGTTTTTTCATGGTTATTTGCCAAATTTTGTGAGTCTGTGTATTCTGAAAACGGTTGTGACTTCGATGAACGCTTTGATAAATATAATGTTTTCAATGCCCATATACCTTATATTAACCATCTAGACTTCAAAACGATCAGTGGTTTTGCAAAAATGAAAACTAACTAAAAGTGTCTAAAATCGACTGGAAATCACGAAATAAGCATTTTCAAGTTTTGTTGTTTTTTCATGGTTATTTGCCAAATTTTGTGAGTTTGTGTCTTCTGAAAACGGTTGTGACTTCGATGAACGCTTTGATAAATATAATGTTTTCAACACCCATCTAGCTTATATTAACCATCTAGACTTCAAAACGATCAGTGGTTTTGCAAAAATGAAAACTACCTAAAAGTGTCTAAAATCGACTGGAAATCACGAAATAAGCATTTTCAAGTTTTGTTGTTTTTTCATGTTTATTTGCCAAATTTTGTGAGTTTGTGTATTCTGAAAACGGTTGTGACTTCGATGAACGCTTTGATAAATATAATGTTTTCAATGCCCATCTACCTTATATTAACCATCTAGACTTCAAAACGAACAGTGGTTTTGCAAAAATGAAAACTACCTTAAAGTGTCTAAAATCGACTGGAAATCACGAAATAAGCATTTTCAAGTTTTGTTGTTTTTTCATGGTTATTTGCCAAATTTTTCGAGTTAGTGTATTCTGAAAACGGTTGTGACTTCGATGAACGCATTGATAAATATAATGTTTTCAACACCCATCTAGCTTATATTAACCATCTAGACTTCAAAACGAACAGTGGTTTTGCAAAAATGAAAACTACCTAAAAGTGTCTAAAATCGACTGGAAATCACGAAATAAGCATTTTCATGGTTATTTGCCAAATTTTGTGAGTTTGTGTATTCTGAAAACGGTTGTGACTTCGATGAACGCTTTGATAAATATAATGTTTTCAACACCCATCTAGCTTATATTAACCATCTAGACTTCAAAACGATCAGTGGTTTTGCAAAAATGAAAACTACCTAAAAGTGTCTAAAATCGACTGGAAATCACGAAATAAGCATTTTCAAGTTTTGTTGTTTTTTCATGGTTATTTCCCAAATTTTTCGAGTTAGTGTATTCTGAAAACGGTTGTGACTTCGATGAACGCTTTGATAAATATAATGTTTTCAACACCCATCTAGCTTATATTAACCATCTAGACTTCAAAACGAACAGTGGTTTTGCAAAAATGAAAACTACCTAAAAGTGTCTAAAATCGACTGGAAATCACTAAATAAGCATTTTCAAGTTTTGTTGTTTTTTCATTGTTATTTGCCAAATTTTGTGAGTTTGTGTATTCTGAAAACGGTTGTGACTTCGATGAACGCTTTGATAAATATAATGTTTTCAACACCCATCTAGCTTATATTAACCATCTAGAATTCAAAACGATCAGTGGTTTTGCAAAAATGAAAACTACCTAAAAGTGTCTAAAATCGACTGGAAATCACGAAATAAGCATTTTCAAGTTTTGTTGTTTTTTCATGGTTATTTGCCAAATTTTTCGAGTTAGTGTATTCTGAAAACGGTTGTGACTTCGATGAACGCATTGATAAATATAATGTTTTCAACACCCATCTTGCTTATATTAACCATCTAGACTTCAAAACGAACAGTGGTTTTGCAAAAATGAAAACTACCTAAAAGTGTTTAAAATCGACTGGAAATCACGAAATAAGCATTTTCAAGTTTTGTTGTTTTTTCATGGTTATTTGCCAAATTTTGTGAGTCTGTGTATTCTGAAAACGGTTGTGACTTCGATGAACGCTTTGATAAATATAATGTTTTCAATGCCCATATACCTTATATTAACCATCTAGACTTCAAAACGATCAGTGGTTTTGCAAAAATGAAAACTAACTAAAAGTGTCTAAAATCGACTGGAAATCACGAAATAAGCATTTTCAAGTTTTGTTGTTTTTTCATGGTTATTTGCCAAATTTTGTGAGTTTGTGTCTTCTGAAAACGGTTGTGACTTCGATGAACGCTTTGATAAATATAATGTTTTCAACACCCATCTAGCTTATATTAACCATCTAGACTTCAAAACGATCAGTGGTTTTGCAAAAATGAAAACTACCTAAAAGTGTCTAAAATCGACTGGAAATCACGAAATAAGCATTTTCAAGTTTTGTTGTTTTTTCATGTTTATTTGCCAAATTTTGTGAGTTTGTGTATTCTGAAAACGGTTGTGACTTCGATGAACGCTTTGATAAATATAATGTTTTCAATGCCCATCTACCTTATATTAACCATCTAGACTTCAAAACGAACAGTGGTTTTGCAAAAATGAAAACTACCTTAAAGTGTCTAAAATCGACTGGAAATCACGAAATAAGCATTTTCAAGTTTTGTTGTTTTTTCATGGTTATTTGCCAAATTTTTCGAGTTAGTGTATTCTGAAAACGGTTGTGACTTCGATGAACGCATTGATAAATATAATGTTTTCAACACCCATCTAGCTTATATTAACCATCTAGACTTCAAAACGAACAGTGGTTTTGCAAAAATGAAAACTACCTAAAAGTGTCTAAAATCGACTGGAAATCACGAAATAAGCATTTTCATGGTTATTTGCCAAATTTTGTGAGTTTGTGTATTCTGAAAACGGTTGTGACTTCGATGAACGCTTTGATAAATATAATGTTTTCAACACCCATCTAGCTTATATTAACCATCTAGACTTCAAAACGATCAGTGGTTTTGCAAAAATGAAAACTACCTAAAAGTGTCTAAAATCGACTGGAAATCACGAAATAAGCATTTTCAAGTTTTGTTGTTTTTTCATGGTTATTTCCCAAATTTTTCGAGTTAGTGTATTCTGAAAACGGTTGTGACTTCGATGAACGCTTTGATAAATATAATGTTTTCAACACCCATCTAGCTTATATTAACCATCTAGACTTCAAAACGAACAGTGGTTTTGCAAAAATGAAAACTACCTAAAAGTGTTTAAAATCGACTGGAAATCACGAAATAAGCATTTTCATGGTTATTTGCCAAATTTTGTGAGTTTGTGTATTCTGAAAACGGTTGTGACTTCGATGAACGCTTTGATAAATATAATGTTTTCAATGCCCATCTTCCTTATATTAACCATCTAGACTTCAAAACGATCAGTGGTTTTGCAAAAATGAAAACTACCTAAAAGTGTCTAAAATCGACTGGAAGTCACGAAATGAGCATTTTCAAGTTTTGTTGTTTTTACATGGTTATTTGCCAAATTTTGTGAGTTTGTGTATTCTGAAAACGGTTGTGACTTCGATGAACGCTTTGATAAATATAATGTTTTCAACACCCATCTAGCTTATATTAACCATCTAGTCTTCAAAACGATCAGTGGTTTTGCAAAAATGAAAACTACCTAAAAGTGTCTAAAATCGACTGGAAATCACGAAATAAGCATTTTCAAGTTTTGTTGTTTTTTCATGGTTATTTCCCAAATTTTTCGAGTTAGTGTATTCTGAAAACGGTTGTGACTTCGATGAACGCTTTGATAAATATAATGTTTTCAACACCCATCTAGCTTATATTAACCATCTAGACTTCAAAACGAACAGTGGTTTTGCAAAAATGAAAACTACCTAAAAGTGTCTAAAATCGACTGGAAATCACTAAATAAGCATTTTCAAGTTTTGTTGTTTTTTCATTGTTATTTGCCAAATTTTGTGAGTTTGTGTATTCTGAAAACGGTTGTGACTTCGATGAACGCTTTGATAAATATAATGTTTTCAACACCCATCTAGCTTATATTAACCATCTAGAATTCAAAACGATCAGTGGTTTTGCAAAAATGAAAACTACCTAAAAGTGTCTAAAATCGACTGGAAATCACGAAATAAGCATTTTCAAGTTTTGTTGTTTTTTCATGGTTATTTGCCAAATTTTTCGAGTTAGTGTATTCTGAAAACGGTTGTGACTTCGATGAACGCATTGATAAATATAATGTTTTCAACACCCATCTTGCTTATATTAACCATCTAGACTTCAAAACGAACAGTGGTTTTGCAAAAATGAAAACTACCTAAAAGTGTTTAAAATCGACTGGAAATCACGAAATAAGCATTTTCAAGTTTTGTTGTTTTTTCATGGTTATTTGCCAAATTTTGTGAGTCTGTGTATTCTGAAAACGGTTGTGACTTCGATGAACGCTTTGATAAATATAATGTTTTCAATGCCCATATACCTTATATTAACCATCTAGACTTCAAAACGATCAGTGGTTTTGCAAAAATGAAAACTAACTAAAAGTGTCTAAAATCGACTGGAAATCACGAAATAAGCATTTTCAAGTTTTGTTGTTTTTTCATGGTTATTTGCCAAATTTTGTGAGTTTGTGTCTTCTGAAAACGGTTGTGACTGCGATGAACGCTTTGATAAATATAATGTTTTCAACACCCATCTAGCTTATATTAACCATCTAGACTTCAAAACGATCAGTGGTTTTGCAAAAATGAAAACTACCTAAAAGTGTCTAAAATCGACTGGAAATCACGAAATAAGCATTTTCAAGTTTTGTTGTTTTTTCATGTTTATTTGCCAAATTTTGTGAGTTTGTGTATTCTGAAAACGGTTGTGACTTCGATGAACGCTTTGATAAATATAATGTTTTCAATGCCCATCTACCTTATATTAACCATCTAGACTTCAAAACGAACAGTGGTTTTGCAAAAATGAAAACTACCTTAAAGTGTCTAAAATCGACTGGAAATCACGAAATAAGCATTTTCAAGTTTTGTTGTTTTTTCATGGTTATTTGCCAAATTTTTCGAGTTAGTGTATTCTGAAAACGGTTGTGACTTCGATGAACGCATTGATAAATATAATGTTTTCAACACCCATCTAGCTTATATTAACCATCTAGACTTCAAAACGAACAGTGGTTTTGCAAAAATGAAAACTACCTAAAAGTGTCTAAAATCGACTGGAAATCACGAAATAAGCATTTTCATGGTTATTTGCCAAATTTTGTGAGTTTGTGTATTCTGAAAACGGTTGTGACTTCGATGAACGCTTTGATAAATATAATGTTTTCAACACCCATCTAGCTTATATTAACCATCTAGACTTCAAAACGATCAGTGGTTTTGCAAAAATGAAAACTACCTAAAAGTGTCTAAAATCGACTGGAAATCACGAAATAAGCATTTTCAAGTTTTGTTGTTTTTTCATGGTTATTTCCCAAATTTTTCGAGTTAGTGTATTCTGAAAACGGTTGTGACTTCGATGAACGCTTTGATAAATATAATGTTTTCAACACCCATCTAGCTTATATTAACCATCTAGACTTCAAAACGAACAGTGGTTTTGCAAAAATGAAAACTACCTAAAAGTGTCTAAAATCGACTGGAAATCACTAAATAAGCATTTTCAAGTTTTGTTGTTTTTTCATTGTTATTTGCCAAATTTTGTGAGTTTGTGTATTCTGAAAACGGTTGTGACTTCGATGAACGCTTTGATAAATATAATGTTTTCAACACCCATCTAGCTTATATTAACCATCTAGAATTCAAAACGATCAGTGGTTTTGCAAAAATGAAAACTACCTAAAAGTGTCTAAAATCGACTGGAAATCACGAAATAAGCATTTTCAAGTTTTGTTGTTTTTTCATGGTTATTTGCCAAATTTTTCGAGTTAGTGTATTCTGAAAACGGTTGTGACTTCGATGAACGCATTGATAAATATAATGTTTTCAACACCCATCTTGCTTATATTAACCATCTAGACTTCAAAACGAACAGTGGTTTTGCAAAAATGAAAACTACCTAAAAGTGTTTAAAATCGACTGGAAATCACGAAATAAGCATTTTCAAGTTTTGTTGTTTTTTCATGGTTATTTGCCAAATTTTGTGAGTCTGTGTATTCTGAAAACGGTTGTGACTTCGATGAACGCTTTGATAAATATAATGTTTTCAATGCCCATATACCTTATATTAACCATCTAGACTTCAAAACGATCAGTGGTTTTGCAAAAATGAAAACTAACTAAAAGTGTCTAAAATCGACTGGAAATCACGAAATAAGCATTTTCAAGTTTTGTTGTTTTTTCATGGTTATTTGCCAAATTTTGTGAGTTTGTGTCTTCTGAAAACGGTTGTGACTTCGATGAACGCTTTGATAAATATAATGTTTTCAACACCCATCTAGCTTATATTAACCATCTAGACTTCAAAACGATCAGTGGTTTTGCAAAAATGAAAACTACCTAAAAGTGTCTAAAATCGACTGGAAATCACGAAATAAGCATTTTCAAGTTTTGTTGTTTTTTCATGTTTATTTGCCAAATTTTGTGAGTTTGTGTATTCTGAAAACGGTTGTGACTTCGATGAACGCTTTGATAAATATAATGTTTTCAATGCCCATCTACCTTATATTAACCATCTAGACTTCAAAACGAACAGTGGTTTTGCAAAAATGAAAACTACCTTAAAGTGTCTAAAATCGACTGGAAATCACGAAATAAGCATTTTCAAGTTTTGTTGTTTTTTCATGGTTATTTGCCAAATTTTGTGAGTTTGTGTATTCTGAAAACGGTTGTGTATTCTGAAAACGGTTGTGACTTCGATGAACGCTTTGATAAATATAATGTTTTCAACACCCATCTAGCTTATATTAACCATCTAGACTTCAAAACGATCAGTGGTTTTGCAAAAATGAAAACTACATAAAAGTGTCTAAAATCGACTGGAAATCACGAAATAAGCATTTTCAAGTTTTGTTGTTTTTTCATGGTTATTTGCCAAATTTTTCGAGTTAGTGTATTCTGAAAACGGTTGTGACTTCGATGAACGCATTGATAAATATAATGTTTTCAACACCCATCTTGCTTATATTAACCATCTAGACTTCAAAACGAACAGTGGTTTTGCAAAAATGAAAACTACCTAAAAGTGTCTAAAATCGACTGGAAATCACGAAATAAGCATTTTCAAGTTATGTTGTTTTTTCATGGTTATTTGCCAAATTTTGTGAGTTTGTGTATTCTGAAAACGGTTGTGACTTCGATGAACGCTTTGATAAATATAATGTTTTCAACACCCATCTAGCTTATATTAACCATCTAGACTTCAAAACGAACAGTGGTTTTGCAAAAATGAAAACTACCTAAAAGTGTCTAAAATCGACTGGAAATCACGAAATAAGCATTTTCAAGTTTTGTTGTTTTTTCATGGTTATTTGCCAAATTTTGTGAGTTTGTGTATTCTGAAAACGGTTGTGACTTCGATGAACCCTTTGATGAATATAATGTTTTCAACACCCATCTAGCTTATATTAACCATCTAGACTTCAAAACGAACAGTGGTTTTGCAAAAATGAAAACTACCTAAAAGTGTCTAAAATCGACTGGAAATCACGAAATAAGCATTTTCAAGTTTTGTTGTTTTTTCATGGTTATTTGCCAAATTTTTCGAGTTAGTGTATTCTGAAAACGGTTGTGACTTCGATGAACGCATTGATAAATATAATGTTTTCAACACCCATCTTGCTTATATTAACCATCTAGACTTCAAAACTAACAGTGGTTTTGCAAAAATGAAAACTACCTAAAAGTGTTTAAAATCGACTGGAAATCACGAAATAAGCATTTTCATGGTTATTTGCCAAATTTTGTGAGTTTGTGTATTCTGAAAACGGTTGTGACTTCGATGAACGCTTTGATAAATATAATGTTTTCAATGCCCATCTTCCTTATATTAACCATCTAGACTTCAAAACGATCAGTGGTTTTGCAAAAATGAAAACTACCTAAAAGTGTCTAAAATCGACTGGAAGTCACGAAATGAGCATTTTCAAGTTTTGTTGTTTTTTCATGTTTATTTGCCAAATTTTGTGAGTTTGTGTATTCTGAAAACGGTTGTGACTTCGATGAACGCTTTGATAAATATAATGTTTTCAATGCCCATCTACCTTATATTAACCATCTAGACTTCAAAACGATCAGTGGTTTTGCAAAAATTAAAACTACCTTAAAGTGTCTAAAATCGACTGGAAATCACGAAATAAGCATTTTCAAGTTTTGTTGTTTTTTCATGGTTATTTGCCAAATTTTGTGAGTTTGTGTATTCTGAAAACGGTTGTGTATTCTGAAAACGGTTGTGACTTCGATGAACGCTTTGATAAATATAATGTTTTCAACACCCATCTAGCTTATATTAACCATCTAGACTTCAAAACGATCAGTGGTTTTGCAAAAATGAAAACTACATAAAAGTGTCTAAAATCGACTGGAAATCACGAAATAAGCATTTTCAAGTTTTGTTGTTTTTTCATGGTTATTTGCCAAATTTTTCGAGTTAGTGTATTCTGAAAACGGTTGTGACTTCGATGAACGCATTGATAAATATAATGTTTTCAACACCCATCTTGCTTATATTAACCATCTAGACTTCAAAACGAACAGTGGTTTTGCAAAAATGAAAACTACCTAAAAGTGTCTAAAATCGACTGGAAATCACGAAATAAGCATTTTCAAGTTATGTTGTTTTTTCATGGTTATTTGCCAAATTTTGTGAGTTTGTGTATTCTGAAAACGGTTGTGACTTCGATGAACGCTTTGATAAATATAATGTTTTCAACACCCATCTAGCTTATATTAACCATCTAGACTTCAAAACGAACAGTGGTTTTGCAAAAATGAAAACTACCTAAAAGTGTCTAAAATCGACTGGAAATCACGAAATAAGCATTTTCAAGTTTTGTTGTTTTTTCATGGTTATTTGCCAAATTTTGTGAGTTTGTGTATTCTGAAAACGGTTGTGACTTCGATGAACCCTTTGATGAATATAATGTTTTCAACACCCATCTAGCTTATATTAACCATCTAGACTTCAAAACGAACAGTGGTTTTGCAAAAATGAAAACTACCTAAAAGTGTCTAAAATCGACTGGAAATCACGAAATAAGCATTTTCAAGTTTTGTTGTTTTTTCATGGTTATTTGCCAAATTTTTCGAGTTAGTGTATTCTGAAAACGGTTGTGACTTCGATGAACGCATTGATAAATATAATGTTTTCAACACCCATCTTGCTTATATTAACCATCTAGACTTCAAAACTAACAGTGGTTTTGCAAAAATGAAAACTACCTAAAAGTGTTTAAAATCGACTGGAAATCACGAAATAAGCATTTTCATGGTTATTTGCCAAATTTTGTGAGTTTGTGTATTCTGAAAACGGTTGTGACTTCGATGAACGCTTTGATAAATATAATGTTTTCAATGCCCATCTTCCTTATATTAACCATCTAGACTTCAAAACGATCAGTGGTTTTGCAAAAATGAAAACTACCTAAAAGTGTCTAAAATCGACTGGAAGTCACGAAATGAGCATTTTCAAGTTTTGTTGTTTTTACATGGTTATTTGCCAAATTTTGTGAGTTTGTGTATTCTGAAAACGGTTGTGACTTCGATGAACGCATTGATAAATATAATGTTTTCAACACCCATCTTGCTTATATTAACCATCTAGACTTCAAAACGAACAGTGGTTTTGCAAAAATGAAAACTACCTAAAAGTGTCTAAAATCGACTGGAAATCACCAAATAAGCATTTTCAAGTTTTGTTGTTTTTTCATGGTTATTTGCCAAATTTTGTGAGTCTGTGTATTCTGAAAACGGTTGGTGACTTCGATGAACGCTTTGATAAATATAATGTTTTCAATGCCCATCTACCTTATATTAACCATCTAGACTTCAAAACGATCAGTGGTTTTGCAAAAATGAAAACTAACTAAAAGTGTCTAAAATCGACTGGAAATCACGAAATAAGCATTTTCAAGTTTTGTTGTTTTTTCATGGTTATTTGCCAAATTTTGTGAGTTTGTGTCTTCTGAAAACGGTTGTGACTTCGATGAACGCTTTGATAAATATAATGTTTTCAACACCCATCTAGCTTATATTAACCATCTAGACTTCAAAACGATCAGTGGTTTTGCAAAAATGAAAACTACCTAAAAGTGTCTAAAATCGACTGGAAATCACCAAATAAGCATTTTCAAGTTTTGTTGTTTTTTCATGGTTATTTGCCAAATTTTGTGAGTCTGTGTATTCTGAAAACGGTTGGTGACTTCGATGAACGCTTTGATAAATATAATGTTTTCAATGCCCATCTACCTTATATTAACCATCTAGACTTCAAAACGATCAGTGGTTTTGCAAAAATGAAAACTAACTAAAAGTGTCTAAAATCGACTGGAAATCACGAAATAAGCATTTTCAAGTTTTGTTGTTTTTTCATGGTTATTTGCCAAATTTTGTGAGTTTGTGTCTTCTGAAAACGGTTGTGACTTCGATGAACGCTTTGATAAATATAATGTTTTCAACACCCATCTAGCTTATATTAACCATCTAGACTTCAAAACGATCAGTGGTTTTGCAAAAATGAAAACTACCTAAAAGTGTCTAAAATCGACTGGAAATCACGAAATAAGCATTTTCAAGTTTTGTTGTTTTTTCATGGCTATTTGCCAAATTTTGTGAGTTTGTGTATTCTGAAAACGGTTGTGACTTCGATGAACGCTTTGATAAATATAATGTTTTCAATGCCCATCTTCCTTATATTAACCATCTAGACTTCAAAACGATCAGTGGTTTTGCAAAAATGAAAACTACCTAAAAGTGTCTAAAATCGACTGGAAGTCACGAAATGAGCATTTTCAAGTTTTGTTGTTTTTACATGGTTATTTGCCAAATTTTGTGAGTTTGTGTATTCTGAAAACGGTTGTGACTTCGATGAACGCATTGATAAATATAATGTTTTCAACACCCATCTTGCTTATATTAACCATCTAGACTTCAAAACGAACAGTGGTTTTGCAAAAATGAAAACTACCTAAAAGTGTCTAAAATCGACTGGAAATCACCAAATAAGCATTTTCAAGTTTTGTTGTTTTTTCATGGTTATTTGCCAAATTTTGTGAGTCTGTGTATTCTGAAAACGGTTGGTGACTTCGATGAACGCTTTGATAAATATAATGTTTTCAATGCCCATCTACCTTATATTAACCATCTAGACTTCAAAACGATCAGTGGTTTTGCAAAAATGAAAACTAACTAAAAGTGTCTAAAATCGACTGGAAATCACGAAATAAGCATTTTCAAGTTTTGTTGTTTTTTCATGGTTATTTGCCAAATTTTGTGAGTTTGTGTCTTCTGAAAACGGTTGTGACTTCGATGAACGCTTTGATAAATATAATGTTTTCAACACCCATCTAGCTTATATTAACCATCTAGACTTCAAAACGATCAGTGGTTTTGCAAAAATGAAAACTACCTAAAAGTGTCTAAAATCGACTGGAAATCACGAAATAAGCATTTTCAAGTTTTGTTGTTTTTTCATGGTTATTTGCCAAATTTTTCGTGTTAGTGTATTCTGAAAACGGTTGTGACTTCGATGAACGCATTGATAAATATAATGTTTTCAACACCCATCTTGCTTATATTAACCGTCTAGACTTCAAAACGAACAGTGGTTTTGCAAAAATGAAAACTACCTAAAAGTGTCTAAAATCGACTGGAAATCACGAAATAAGCATTTTCAAGTTTTGTTGTTTTTTCATTGTTATTTCCCAAATTTTGTGAGTTAGAGTATTCTGAAAACGGTTGTGACTTCGATGAACGCTTTGATAAATATAATGTTTTCAACACCCATCTAGCTTATATTAACCATCTAGACTTCAAAACGATCAGTGGTTTTCCAAAAATGAAAACTACCTAAAATGTCTAAAATCGACTGGAAATCGCGAAATAAGCATTTTCAACTTTTGTTGTTTTTTCATGGTTATTTGCCAAATTTTGTGAGTTTGTGTATTCTGAAAACGGTTGTGACTTCGATGAACGCTTTGATAAATATAATGTTTTCAATGCCCATCTTCCTTATATTAACCATCTAGACTTCAAAACGATCAGTGGTTTTGCAAAAATGAAAACTACCTAAAAGTGTCTAAAATCCACTGGAAGTCACGAAATGAGCATTTTCAAGTTTTGTTGTTTTTTCATGGTTATTTGCCAATTTTGTGAGTTTGTGTATTCTGAAAACGGTTGTGACTTCGATGAACGCTTTGATAAATATAATGTTTTCAACACCCATCTAGCTTATATTAACCATCTAGACTTCAAAACGATCAGTGGTTTTGCAAAAATGAAAACTACCTAAAAGTGTCTAAAATCGACTGGAAATCACCAAATAAGCATTTTCAAGTTTTGTTGTTTTTTCATGGTTAATTGCCAAATTTTGTGAGTCTGTGTATTCTGAAAACGGTTGTGACTTCGATGAACGCTTTGATAAATATAATGTTTTCAATGCCCATCTACCTTATATTAACCATCTAGACTTCAAAACGATCAGTGGTTTTGCAAAAATGAAAACTAACTAAAAGTGTCTAAAATCGACTGGAAATCACGAAATAAGCATTTTCAAGTTTTGTTGTTTTTTCATGGTTATTTGCCAAATTTTGTGAGTTTGTGTATTCTGAAAACGGTTGTGACTTCGATGAACGCATTGATAAATATAATGTTTTCAACACCCATCTTGCTTATATTAACCATCTAGACTTCAAAACGAACAGTGGTTTTGCAAAAATGAAAACTACCTAAAAGTGTTTAAAATCGACTGGAAATCACGAAATAAGCATTTTCAAGTTTTGTTGTTTTTTCATGGTTATTTGCCAAATTTTGTGAGTCTGTGTATTCTGAAAACGGTTGTGACTTCGATGAACGCTTTGATAAATATAATGTTTTCAATGCCCATATACCTTATATTAACCATCTAGACTTCAAAACGATCAGTGGTTTTGCAAAAATGAAAACTAACTAAAAGTGTCTAAAATCGACTGGAAATCACGAAATAAGCATTTTCAAGTTTTGTTGTTTTTTCATGGTTATTTGCCAAATTTTGTGAGTTTGTGTCTTCTGAAAACGGTTGTGACTTCGATGAACGCTTTGATAAATATAATGTTTTCAACACCCATCTAGCTTATATTAACCATCTAGACTTCAAAACGATCAGTGGTTTTGCAAAAATGAAAACTACCTAAAAGTGTCTAAAATCGACTGGAAATCACGAAATAAGCATTTTCAAGTTTTGTTGTTTTTTCATGTTTATTTGCCAAATTTTGTGAGTTTGTGTATTCTGAAAACGGTTGTGACTTCGATGAACGCTTTGATAAATATAATGTTTTCAATGCCCATCTACCTTATATTAACCATCTAGACTTCAAAACGAACAGTGGTTTTGCAAAAATGAAAACTACCTTAAAGTGTCTAAAATCGACTGGAAATCACGAAATAAGCATTTTCAAGTTTTGTTGTTTTTTCATGGTTATTTGCCAAATTTTGTGAGTTTGTGTATTCTGAAAACGGTTGTGTATTCTGAAAACGGTTGTGACTTCGATGAACGCTTTGATAAATATAATGTTTTCAACACCCATCTAGCTTATATTAACCATCTAGACTTCAAAACGATCAGTGGTTTTGCAAAAATGAAAACTACATAAAAGTGTCTAAAATCGACTGGAAATCACGAAATAAGCATTTTCAAGTTTTGTTGTTTTTTCATGGTTATTTGCCAAATTTTTCGAGTTAGTGTATTCTGAAAACGGTTGTGACTTCGATGAACGCATTGATAAATATAATGTTTTCAACACCCATCTTGCTTATATTAACCATCTAGACTTCAAAACGAACAGTGGTTTTGCAAAAATGAAAACTACCTAAAAGTGTCTAAAATCGACTGGAAATCACGAAATAAGCATTTTCAAGTTATGTTGTTTTTTCATGGTTATTTGCCAAATTTTGTGAGTTTGTGTATTCTGAAAACGGTTGTGACTTCGATGAACGCTTTGATAAATATAATGTTTTCAACACCCATCTAGCTTATATTAACCATCTAGACTTCAAAACGAACAGTGGTTTTGCAAAAATGAAAACTACCTAAAAGTGTCTAAAATCGACTGGAAATCACGAAATAAGCATTTTCAAGTTTTGTTGTTTTTTCATGGTTATTTGCCAAATTTTGTGAGTTTGTGTATTCTGAAAACGGTTGTGACTTCGATGAACCCTTTGATGAATATAATGTTTTCAACACCCATCTAGCTTATATTAACCATCTAGACTTCAAAACGAACAGTGGTTTTGCAAAAATGAAAACTACCTAAAAGTGTCTAAAATCGACTGGAAATCACGAAATAAGCATTTTCAAGTTTTGTTGTTTTTTCATGGTTATTTGCCAAATTTTTCGAGTTAGTGTATTCTGAAAACGGTTGTGACTTCGATGAACGCATTGATAAATATAATGTTTTCAACACCCATCTTGCTTATATTAACCATCTAGACTTCAAAACTAACAGTGGTTTTGCAAAAATGAAAACTACCTAAAAGTGTTTAAAATCGACTGGAAATCACGAAATAAGCATTTTCATGGTTATTTGCCAAATTTTGTGAGTTTGTGTATTCTGAAAACGGTTGTGACTTCGATGAACGCTTTGATAAATATAATGTTTTCAATGCCCATCTTCCTTATATTAACCATCTAGACTTCAAAACGATCAGTGGTTTTGCAAAAATGAAAACTACCTAAAAGTGTCTAAAATCGACTGGAAGTCACGAAATGAGCATTTTCAAGTTTTGTTGTTTTTACATGGTTATTTGCCAAATTTTGTGAGTTTGTGTATTCTGAAAACGGTTGTGACTTCGATGAACGCATTGATAAATATAATGTTTTCAACACCCATCTTGCTTATATTAACCATCTAGACTTCAAAACGAACAGTGGTTTTGCAAAAATGAAAACTACCTAAAAGTGTCTAAAATCGACTGGAAATCACCAAATAAGCATTTTCAAATTTTGTTGTTTTTTCATGGTTATTTGCCAAATTTTGTGAGTCTGTGTATTCTGAAAACGGTTGGTGACTTCGATGAACGCTTTGATAAATATAATGTTTTCAATGCCCATCTACCTTATATTAACCATCTAGACTTCAAAACGATCAGTGGTTTTGCAAAAATGAAAACTAACTAAAAGTGTCTAAAATCGACTGGAAATCACGAAATAAGCATTTTCAAGTTTTGTTGTTTTTTCATGGTTATTTGCCAAATTTTGTGAGTTTGTGTCTTCTGAAAACGGTTGTGACTTCGATGAACGCTTTGATAAATATAATGTTTTCAACACCCATCTAGCTTATATTAACCATCTAGACTTCAAAACGATCAGTGGTTTTGCAAAAATGAAAACTACCTAAAAGTGTCTAAAATCGACTGGAAATCACGAAATAAGCATTTTCAAGTTTTGTTGTTTTTTCATGGTTATTTGCCAAATTTTGTGAGTTTGTGTATTCTGAAAACGGTTGTGACTTCGATGAACGCTTTGATAAATATAATGTTTTCAATGCCCATCTTCCTTATATTAACCATCTAGACTTCAAAACGATCAGTGGTTTTGCAAAAATGAAAACTACCTAAAAGTGTCTAAAATCGACTGGAAGTCACGAAATGAGCATTTTCAAGTTTTGTTGTTTTTACATGGTTATTTGCCAAATTTTGTGAGTTTGTGTATTCTGAAAACGGTTGTGACTTCGATGAACGCATTGATAAATATAATGTTTTCAACACCCATCTTGCTTATATTAACCATCTAGACTTCAAAACGAACAGTGGTTTTGCAAAAATGAAAACTACCTAAAAGTGTCTAAAATCGACTGGAAATCACCAAATAAGCATTTTCAAGTTTTGTTGTTTTTTCATGGTTATTTGCCAAATTTTGTGAGTCTGTGTATTCTGAAAACGGTTGTGACTTCGATGAACGCTTTGATAAATATAATGTTTTCAATGCCCATCTTCCTTATATTAACCATCTAGACTTCAAAACGATCAGTGGTTTTGCAAAAATGAAAACTACCTAAAAGTGTCTAAAATCGACTGGAAGTCACGAAATGAGCATTTTCAAGTTTTGTTGTTTTTACATGGTTATTTGCCAAATTTTGTGAGTTTGTGTATTCTGAAAACGGTTGTGACTTCGATGAACGCATTGATAAATATAATGTTTTCAACACCCATCTTGCTTATATTAACCATCTAGACTTCAAAACGAACAGTGGTTTTGCAAAAATGAAAACTACCTAAAAGTGTCTAAAATCGACTGGAAATCACCAAATAAGCATTTTCAAATTTTGTTGTTTTTTCATGGTTATTTGCCAAATTTTGTGAGTCTGTGTATTCTGAAAACGGTTGGTGACTTCGATGAACGCTTTGATAAATATAATGTTTTCAATGCCCATCTACCTTATATTAACCATCTAGACTTCAAAACGATCAGTGGTTTTGCAAAAATGAAAACTAACTAAAAGTGTCTAAAATCGACTGGAAATCACGAAATAAGCATTTTCAAGTTTTGTTGTTTTTTCATGGTTATTTGCCAAATTTTGTGAGTTTGTGTCTTCTGAAAACGGTTGTGACTTCGATGAACGCTTTGATAAATATAATGTTTTCAACACCCATCTAGCTTATATTAACCATCTAGACTTCAAAACGATCAGTGGTTTTGCAAAAATGAAAACTACCTAAAAGTGTCTAAAATCGACTGGAAATCACGAAATAAGCATTTTCAAGTTTTGTTGTTTTTTCATGGTTATTTGCCAAATTTTGTGAGTTTGTGTATTCTGAAAACGGTTGTGACTTCGATGAACGCTTTGATAAATATAATGTTTTCAATGCCCATCTTCCTTATATTAACCATCTAGACTTCAAAACGATCAGTGGTTTTGCAAAAATGAAAACTACCTAAAAGTGTCTAAAATCGACTGGAAGTCACGAAATGAGCATTTTCAAGTTTTGTTGTTTTTACATGGTTATTTGCCAAATTTTGTGAGTTTGTGTATTCTGAAAACGGTTGTGACTTCGATGAACGCATTGATAAATATAATGTTTTCAACACCCATCTTGCTTATATTAACCATCTAGACTTCAAAACGAACAGTGGTTTTGCAAAAATGAAAACTACCTAAAAGTGTCTAAAATCGACTGGAAATCACCAAATAAGCATTTTCAAGTTTTGTTGTTTTTTCATGGTTATTTGCCAAATTTTGTGAGTCTGTGTATTCTGAAAACGGTTGGTGACTTCGATGAACGCTTTGATAAATATAATGTTTTCAATGCCCATCTACCTTATATTAACCATCTAGACTTCAAAACGATCAGTGGTTTTGCAAAAATGAAAACTAACTAAAAGTGTCTAAAATCGACTGGAAATCACGAAATAAGCATTTTCAAGTTTTGTTGTTTTTTCATGGTTATTTGCCAAATTTTGTGAGTTTGTGTCTTCTGAAAACGGTTGTGACTTCGATGAACGCTTTGATAAATATAATGTTTTCAACACCCATCTAGCTTATATTAACCATCTAGACTTCAAAACGATCAGTGGTTTTGCAAAAATGAAAACTACCTAAAAGTGTCTAAAATCGACTGGAAATCACGAAATAAGCATTTTCAAGTTTTGTTGTTTTTTCATGGTTATTTGCCAAATTTTTCGTGTTAGTGTATTCTGAAAACGGTTGTGACTTCGATGAACGCATTGATAAATATAATGTTTTCAACACCCATCTTGCTTATATTAACCGTCTAGACTTCAAAACGAACAGTGGTTTTGCAAAAATGAAAACTACCTAAAAGTGTCTAAAATCGACTGGAAATCACGAAATAAGCATTTTCAAGTTTTGTTGTTTTTTCATTGTTATTTCCCAAATTTTGTGAGTTAGAGTATTCTGAAAACGGTTGTGACTTCGATGAACGCTTTGATAAATATAATGTTTTCAACACCCATCTAGCTTATATTAACCATCTAGACTTCAAAACGATCAGTGGTTTTCCAAAAATGAAAACTACCTAAAATGTCTAAAATCGACTGGAAATCGCGAAATAAGCATTTTCAAGTTTTGTTGTTTTTTCATGGTTATTTGCCAAATTTTGTGAGTTTGTGTATTCTGAAAACGGTTGTGACTTCGATGAACGCTTTGATAAATATAATGTTTTCAATGCCCATCTTCCTTATATTAACCATCTAGACTTCAAAACGATCAGTGGTTTTGCAAAAATGAAAACTACCTAAAAGTGTCTAAAATCCACTGGAAGTCACGAAATGAGCATTTTCAAGTTTTGTTGTTTTTTCATGGTTATTTGCCAAATTTTGTGAGTTTGTGTATTCTGAAAACGGTTGTGACTTCGATGAACGCTTTGATAAATATAATGTTTTCAACACCCATCTAGCTTATATTAACCATCTAGACTTCAAAACGATCAGTGGTTTTGCAAAAATGAAAACTACCTAAAAGTGTCTAAAATCGACTGGAAATCACCAAATAAGCATTTTCAAGTTTTGTTGTTTTTTCATGGTTATTTGCCAAATTTTGTGAGTCTGTGTATTCTGAAAACGGTTGTGACTTCGATGAACGCTTTGATAAATATAATGTTTTCAATGCCCATCTACCTTATATTAACCATCTAGACTTCAAAACGATCAGTGGTTTTGCAAAAATGAAAACTAACTAAAAGTGTCTAAAATCGACTGGAAATCACGAAATAAGCATTTTCAAGTTTTGTTGTTTTTTCATGGTTATTTGCCAAATTTTGTGAGTTTGTGTATTCTGAAAACGGTTGTGACTTCGATGAACGCTTTGATAAATATAATGTTTTCAACACCCATCTAGCTTATATTAACCATCTAGACTTCAAAACGATCAGTGGTTTTGCAAAAATGAAAACTACCTAAAAGTGTCTAAAATCGACTGGAAATCACCAAATAAGCATTTTCAAGTTTTGTTGTTTTTTCATGGTTATTTGCCAAATTTTGTGAGTCTGTGTATTCTGAAAACGGTTGTGACTTCGATGAACGCTTTGATAAATATAATGTTTTCAATGCCCATCTACCTTATATTAATCATCTAGACTTCAAAACGATCAGTGGTTTTGCAAAAATGAAAACTAACTAAAAGTGTCTAAAATCGACTGGAAATCACGAAATAAGCATTTTCAAGTTTTGTTGTTTTTTCATGGTTATTTGCCAAATTTTGTGAGTTTGTGTATTCTGAAAACGGTTGTGACTTCGATGAACGCTTTGATAAATATAATGTTTTCAACACCCATCTAGCTTATATTAACCATCTAGACTTCAAAACGATCAGTGGTTTTGCAAAAATGAAAACTACCTAAAAGTGTCTAAAATCGACTGGAAATCACCAAATAAGCATTTTCAAGTTTTGTTGTTTTTTCATGGTTATTTGCCAAATTTTGTGAGTCTGTGTATTCTGAAAACGGTTGGTGACTTCGATGAACGCTTTGATAAATATAATGTTTTCAATGCCCATCTACCTTATATTAACCATCTAGACTTCAAAACGATCAGTGGTTTTGCAAAAATGAAAACTAACTAAAAGTGTCTAAAATCGACTGGAAATCACGAAATAAGCATTTTCAAGTTTTGTTGTTTTTTCATGGTTATTTGCCAAATTTTGTGAGTTTGTGTCTTCTGAAAACGGTTGTGACTTCGATGAACGCTTTGATAAATATAATGTTTTCAACACCCATCTAGCTTATATTAACCATCTAGACTTCAAAACGATCAGTGGTTTTGCAAAAATGAAAACTACCTAAAAGTGTTTAAAATCGACTGGAAATCACGAAATAAGCATTTTCATGGTTATTTGCCAAATTTTGTGAGTTTGTGTATTCTGAAAACGGTTGTGACTTCGATGAACGCTTTGATAAATATAATGTTTTCAATGCCCATCTTCCTTATATTAACCATCTAGACTTCAAAACGATCAGTGGTTTTGCAAAAATGAAAACTACCTAAAAGTGTCTAAAATCGACTGGAAGTCACGAAATGAGCATTTTCAAGTTTTGTTGTTTTTACATGGTTATTTGCCAAATTTTGTGAGTTTGTGTATTCTGAAAACGGTTGTGACTTCGATGAACGCATTGATAAATATAATGTTTTCAACACCCATCTTGCTTATATTAACCATCTAGACTTCAAAACGAACAGTGGTTTTGCAAAAATGAAAACTACCTAAAAGTGTCTAAAATCGACTGGAAATCACCAAATAAGCATTTTCAAGTTTTGTTGTTTTTTCATGGTTATTTGCCAAATTTTGTGAGTCTGTGTATTCTGAAAACGGTTGGTGACTTCGATGAACGCTTTGATAAATATAATGTTTTCAATGCCCATCTACCTTATATTAACCATCTAGACTTCAAAACGATCAGTGGTTTTGCAAAAATGAAAACTAACTAAAAGTGTCTAAAATCGACTGGAAATCACGAAATAAGCATTTTCAAGTTTTGTTGTTTTTTCATGGTTATTTGCCAAATTTTGTGAGTTTGTGTCTTCTGAAAACGGTTGTGACTTCGATGAACGCTTTGATAAATATAATGTTTTCAACACCCATCTAGCTTATATTAACCATCTAGACTTCAAAACGATCAGTGGTTTTGCAAAAATGAAAACTACCTAAAAGTGTCTAAAATCGACTGGAAATCACGAAATAAGCATTTTCAAGTTTTGTTGTTTTTTCATGGTTATTTGCCAAATTTTGTGAGTTTGTGTATTCTGAAAACGGTTGTGACTTCGATGAACGCTTTGATAAATATAATGTTTTCAATGCCCATCTTCCTTATATTAACCATCTAGACTTCAAAACGATCAGTGGTTTTGCAAAAATGAAAACTACCTAAAAGTGTCTAAAATCGACTGGAAGTCACGAAATGAGCATTTTCAAGTTTTGTTGTTTTTACATGGTTATTTGCCAAATTTTGTGAGTTTGTGTATTCTGAAAACGGTTGTGACTTCGATGAACGCATTGATAAATATAATGTTTTCAACACCCATCTTGCTTATATTAACCATCTAGACTTCAAAACGAACAGTGGTTTTGCAAAAATGAAAACTACCTAAAAGTGTCTAAAATCGACTGGAAATCACCAAATAAGCATTTTCAAGTTTTGTTGTTTTTTCATGGTTATTTGCCAAATTTTGTGAGTCTGTGTATTCTGAAAACGGTTGGTGACTTCGATGAACGCTTTGATAAATATAATGTTTTCAATGCCCATCTACCTTATATTAACCATCTAGACTTCAAAACGATCAGTGGTTTTGCAAAAATGAAAACTAACTAAAAGTGTCTAAAATCGACTGGAAATCACGAAATAAGCATTTTCAAGTTTTGTTGTTTTTTCATGGTTATTTGCCAAATTTTGTGAGTTTGTGTCTTCTGAAAACGGTTGTGACTTCGATGAACGCTTTGATAAATATAATGTTTTCAACACCCATCTAGCTTATATTAACCATCTAGACTTCAAAACGATCAGTGGTTTTGCAAAAATGAAAACTACCTAAAAGTGTCTAAAATCGACTGGAAATCACGAAATAAGCATTTTCAAGTTTTGTTGTTTTTTCATGGTTATTTGCCAAATTTTTCGTGTTAGTGTATTCTGAAAACGGTTGTGACTTCGATGAACGCATTGATAAATATAATGTTTTCAACACCCATCTTGCTTATATTAACCGTCTAGACTTCAAAACGAACAGTGGTTTTGCAAAAATGAAAACTACCTAAAAGTGTCTAAAATCGACTGGAAATCACGAAATAAGCATTTTCAAGTTTTGTTGTTTTTTCATTGTTATTTCCCAAATTTTGTGAGTTAGAGTATTCTGAAAACGGTTGTGACTTCGATGAACGCTTTGATAAATATAATGTTTTCAACACCCATCTAGCTTATATTAACCATCTAGACTTCAAAACGATCAGTGGTTTTCCAAAAATGAAAACTACCTAAAATGTCTAAAATCGACTGGAAATCGCGAAATAAGCATTTTCAAGTTTTGTTGTTTTTTCATGGTTATTTGCCAAATTTTGTGAGTTTGTGTATTCTGAAAACGGTTGTGACTTCGATGAACGCTTTGATAAATATAATGTTTTCAATGCCCATCTTCCTTATATTAACCATCTAGACTTCAAAACGATCAGTGGTTTTGCAAAAATGAAAACTACCTAAAAGTGTCTAAAATCCACTGGAAGTCACGAAATGAGCATTTTCAAGTTTTGTTGTTTTTTCATGGTTATTTGCCAAATTTTGTGAGTTTGTGTATTCTGAAAACGGTTGTGACTTCGATGAACGCTTTGATAAATATAATGTTTTCAACACCCATCTAGCTTATATTAACCATCTAGACTTCAAAACGATCAGTGGTTTTGCAAAAATGAAAACTACCTAAAAGTGTCTAAAATCGACTGGAAATCACCAAATAAGCATTTTCAAGTTTTGTTGTTTTTTCATGGTTATTTGCCAAATTTTGTGAGTCTGTGTATTCTGAAAACGGTTGTGACTTCGATGAACGCTTTGATAAATATAATGTTTTCAATGCCCATCTACCTTATATTAACCATCTAGACTTCAAAACGATCAGTGGTTTTGCAAAAATGAAAACTAACTAAAAGTGTCTAAAATCGACTGGAAATCACGAAATAAGCATTTTCAAGTTTTGTTGTTTTTTCATGGTTATTTGCCAAATTTTGTGAGTTTGTGTATTCTGAAAACGGTTGTGACTTCGATGAACGCTTTGATAAATATAATGTTTTCAACACCCATCTAGCTTATATTAACCATCTAGACTTCAAAACGATCAGTGGTTTTGCAAAAATGAAAACTACCTAAAAGTGTTTAAAATCGACTGGAAATCACGAAATAAGCATTTTCAAGTTATGTTGTTTTTTCATGGTTATTTGCCAAATTTTGTGAGTTTGTGTATTCTGAAAACGGTTGTGACTTCGATGAACGCTTTGATAAATATAATGTTTTCAATGCCCATCTACCTTATATTAACCATCTAGACTTCAAAACGATCAGTGGTTTTGCAAAAATGAAAACTACCTAAAAGTGTCTAAAATCGACTGGAAATCACCAAATAAGCATTTTCAAGTTTTGTTGTTTTTTCATGGTTATTTGTCAAATTTTGTGAATTTGTGTATTCTGAAAACGGTTGTGACTTCGATGAACGCTTTGATAAATATAATGTTTTCAACACCCATCTAGCTTATATTAACCATCTAGACTTCAAAACGATCAGTGGTTTTGCAAAAATGAAAACTACCTAAAAGTGTCTAAAATCGACTGGAAATCACCAAATAAGCATTTTCATGTTTTGTTGTTTTTTCATGGTTATTTGCCAAATTTTTCGAGTTAGTGTATTCTGAAAACGGTTGTGACTTCGATGAACGCATTGATAAATATAATGTTTTCAATGCCCATCTACCTTATATTAACCATCTAGACTTCAAAAGGATCAGTGGTTTTGCAAAAATGAAAACTACCTAAAAGTGTCTAAAATCGACTGGAAGTCACGAAATGAGCATTTTCAAGTTTTGTTGTTTTTTCATGGTTATTTGCCAAATTTTGTGAGTTTGTGTATTCTGAAAACGGTTGTGACTTCGATGAACGCTTTGATAAATATAATGTTTTCAACACCCATCTAGCTTATATTAACCATCTAGACTTCAAAACGATCAGTGGTTTTGCAAAAATGAAAACTACCTAAAAGTGTCTAAAATCGACTGGAAATCGCGAAATAAGCATTTTCAAGTTTTGTTGTTTTTTCATGGTTATTTGCCAAATTTTGTGAGTTTGTGTATTCTGAAAACGGTTGTGACTTCGATGAACGCTTTGATAAATATAATGTTTTCAATGCCCATCTTCCTTATATTAACCATCTAGACTTCAAAACGATCAGTGGTTTTGCAAAAATGAAAACTACCTAAAAGTGTCTAAAATCGACTGGAAGTCACGAAATAAGCATTTTCAAGTTTTGTTGTTTTTTCATGGTTATTTGCCAAATTTTGTGAGTTTGTGTATTCTGAAAACGGTTGTGACTTCGATGAACGCTTTGATAAATATAATGTTTTCAACACCCATCTAGCTTATATTAACCATCTAGACTTCAAAACGATCAGTGGTTTTGCAAAAATGAAAACTACCTAAAAGTGTCTAAAATCGACTGGAAATCACCAAATAAGCATTTTCAAGTTTTGTTGTTTTTTCATGGTTATTTGCCAAATTTTTCGAGTTAGTGTATTCTGAAAACGGTTGTGACTTCGATGAACGCATTGATAAATATAATGTTTTCAATGCCCATCTACCTTATATTAACCATCTAGACTTCAAAACGATCAGTGGTTTTGCAAAAATGAAAACTACCTAAAAGTGTCTAAAATCGACTGGAAATCACCAAATAAGCATTTTCAAGTTTTGTTGTTTTTTCATGGTTATTTGCCAAATTTTGTGAGTCTGTGTATTCTGAAAACGGTTGTGACTTCGATGAACGCTTTGATAAATATAATGTTTTCAATGCCCATCTACCTTATATTAATCATCTAGACTTCAAAACGATCAGTGGTTTTGCAAAAATGAAAACTAACTAAAAGTGTCTAAAATCGACTGGAAATCACGAAATAAGCATTTTCAAGTTTTGTTGTTTTTTCATGGCTATTTGCCAAATTTTGTGAGTTTGTGTATTCTGAAAACGGTTGTGACTTCGATGAACGCTTTGATAAATATAATGTTTTCAACACCCATCTAGCTTATATTAACCATCTAGACTTCAAAACGATCAGTGGTTTTGCAAAAATGAAAACTACCTAAAAGTGTCTAAAATCGACTGGAAATCACCAAATAAGCATTTTCAAGTTATGTTGTTTTTTCATGGTTATTTGCCAAATTTTGTGAGTTTGTGTATTCTGAAAACGGTTGTGACTTCGATGAACGCTTTGATAAATATAATGTTTTCAATGCCCATCTACCTTATATTAACCATCTAGACTTCAAAACGATCAGTGGTTTTGCAAAAATGAAAACTACCTAAAAGTGTCTAAAATCGACTGGAAATCACCAAATAAGCATTTTCAAGTTTTGTTGTTTTTTCATGGTTATTTGTCAAATTTTGTGAGTTTGTGTATTCTGAAAACGGTTGTGACTTCGATGAACGCTTTGATAAATATAATGTTTTCAACACCCATCTAGCTTATATTAACCATCTAGACTTCAAAACGATCAGTGGTTTTGCAAAAATGAAAACTACCTAAAAGTGTCTAAAATCGACTGGAAATCACGAAATAAGCATTTTCAAGTTTTGTTGTTTTTTCATGGTTATTTGCCAAATTTTTCGAGTTAGTGTATTCTGAAAACGGTTGTGACTTCGATGAACGCATTGATAAATATAATGTTTTCAATGCCCATCTACCTTATATTAACCATCTAGACTTCAAAAGGATCAGTGGTTTTGCAAAAATGAAAACTACCTAAAAGTGTCTAAAATCGACTGGAAGTCACGAAATGAGCATTTTCAAGTTTTGTTGTTTTTTCATGGTTATTTGCCAAATTTTGTGAGTTTGTGTATTCTGAAAACGGTTGTGACTTCGATGAACGCTTTGATAAATATAATGTTTTCAACACCCATCTAGCTTATATTAACCATCTAGAATTCAAAACGAACAGTGGTTTTGCAAAAATGAAAACTACGTAAAAGTGTCTAAAATCGACTGGAAATCACGAAATAAGCATTTTCAAGTTTTGTTGTTTTTTCATGGTTATTTGCCAAATTTTGTGAGTTTGTGTATTCTGAAAACGGTTGTGACTTCGATGAACGCTTTGATGAATATAATGTTTTCAACACCCATCTAGCTTATATTAACCATCTAGACTTCAAAACGAACAGTGGTTTTGCAAAAATGAAAACTACCTAAAAGTGTCTAAAATCGACTGGAAATCACCAAATAAGCATTTTCAAGTTTTGTTGTTTTTTCATTGTTATTTGCCAAATTTTGTGAGTTTGTGTATTCTGAAAACGGTTGTGACTTCGATGAACGCTTTGATAAATATAATGTTTTCAACACCCATCTAGCTTATATTAACCATCTAGACTTCAAAACGAACAGTGGTTTTGCAAAAATGAAAACTACCTAAAAGTGTCTAAAATCGACTGGAAATCACTAAATAAGCATTTTCAAGTTTTGTTGTTTTTTCATTGTTATTTGCCAAATTTTGTGAGTTTGTGTATTCTGAAAACGGTTGTGACTTCGATGAACGCTTTGATAAATATAATGTTTTCAACACCCATCTAGCTTATATTAACCATCTAGAATTCAAAACGATCAGTGGTTTTGCAAAAATGAAAACTACCTAAAAGTGTCTAAAATCGACTGGAAATCACGAAATAAGCATTTTCAAGTTTTGTTGTTTTTTCATGGCTATTTGCCAAATTTTTCGAGTTTGTGTATTCTGAAAACGGTTGTGACTTCGATGAACGCTTTGATAAATATAATGTTTTCAATGCCCATCTTCCTTATATTAACCATCTAGACTTCAAAACGATCAGTGGTTTTGCAAAAATGAAAACTACCTAAAAGTGTCTAAAATCGACTGGAAGTCACGAAATGAGCATTTTCAAGTTTTGTTGTTTTTACATGGTTATTTGCCAAATTTTGTGAGTTTGTGTATTCTGAAAACGGTTGTGACTTCGATGAACGCTTTGATAAATATAATGTTTTCAACACCCATCTAGCTTATATTAACCATCTAGACTTCAAAACGAACAGTGGTTTTGCAAAAATGAAAACTACCTAAAAGTGTCTAAAATCGACTGGAAATCACTAAATAAGCATTTTCAAGTTTTGTTGTTTTTTCATTGTTATTTGCCAAATTTTGTGAGTTTGTGTATTCTGAAAACGGTTGTGACTTCGATGAACGCTTTGATAAATATAATGTTTTCAACACCCATCTAGCTTATATTAACCATCTAGAATTCAAAACGATCAGTGGTTTTGCAAAAATGAAAACTACGTAAAAGTGTCTAAAATCGACTGGAAATCACGAAATAAGCATTTTCATGTTTTGTTGTTTTTTCATGGTTATTTGCCAAATTTTGTGAGTTTGTGTATTCTGAAAACGGTTGTGACTTCGATGAACGCTTTGATAAATATAATGTTTTCAACACCCATCTAGCTTATATTAACCATCTAGACTTCAAAATGAACAGTGGTTTTGCAAAAATGAAAACTACCTAAAAGTGTCTAAAATCGACTGGAAATCACTAAATAAGCATTTTCAAGTTTTGTTGTTTTTTCATTGTTATTTGCCAAATTTTGTGAGTTTGTGTATTCTGAAAACGGTTGTGACTTCGATGAACGCTTTGATAAATATAATGTTTTCAACACCCATCTAGCTTATATTAACCATCTAGAATTCAAAACGATCAGTGGTTTTGCAAAAATGAAAACTACCTAAAAGTGTCTAAAATCGACTGGAAATCACGAAATAAGCATTTTCAAGTTTTGTTGTTTTTTCATGGCTATTTGCCAAATTTTTCGAGTTTGTGTATTCTGAAAACGGTTGTGACTTCGATGAACGCTTTGATAAATATAATGTTTTCAATGCCCATCTTCCTTATATTAACCATCTAGACTTCAAAACGATCAGTGGTTTTGCAAAAATGAAAACTACCTAAAAGTGTCTAAAATCGACTGGAAGTCACGAAATGAACATTTTCAAGTTTTGTTGTTTTTACATGGTTATTTGCCAAATTTTGTGAGTTTGTGTATTCTGAAAACGGTTGTGACTTCGATGAACGCTTTGATAAATATAATGTTTTCAACACCCATCTAGCTTATATTAACCATCTAGACTTCAAAACGAACAGTGGTTTTGCAAAAATGAAAACTACCTAAAAGTGTCTAAAATCGACTGGAAATCACTAAATAAGCATTTTCAAGTTTTGTTGTTTTTTCATTGTTATTTGCCAAATTTTGTGAGTTTGTGTATTCTGAAAACGGTTGTGACTTCGATGAACGCTTTGATAAATATAATGTTTTCAACACCCATCTAGCTTATATTAACCATCTAGAATTCAAAACGATCAGTGGTTTTGCAAAAATGAAAACTACCTAAAAGTGTCTAAAATCGACTGGAAATCACGAAATAAGCATTTTCAAGTTTTGTTGTTTTTTCATGGTTATTTGCCAAATTTTTCGAGTTAGTATATTCTGAAAACGGTTGTGACTTCGATGAACGCATTGATAAATATAATGTTTTCAACACACATCTTGCTTATATTAACCATCTAGACTTCAAAACGAACAGTGGTTTTGCAAAAATGAAAACTACCTAAAAGTGTTTAAAATCGACTGGAAATCACGAAATAAGCATTTTCAAGTTTTGTTGTTTTTTCATGGCTATTTGCCAAATTTTGTGAGTTTGTGTATTCTGAAAACGGTTGTGACTTCGATGAACGCTTTGATAAATATAATGTTTTCAATGCCCATCTTCCTTATATTAACCATCTAGACTTCAAAACGATCAGTGGTTTTGCAAAAATGAAAACTACCTAAAAGTGTCTAAAATCGACTGGAAGTCACGAAATGAGCATTTTCAAGTTTTGTTGTTTTTACATGGTTATTTGCCAAATTTTGTGAGTTTGTGTATTCTGAAAACGGTTGTGACTTCGATGAACGCATTGATAAATATCATGTTTTCAACACCCATCTTGCTTATATTAACCATCTAGACTTCAAAACGAACAGTGGTTTTGCAAAAATGAAAACTACCTAAAAGTGTCTAAAATCGACTGGAAATCACCAAATAAGCATTTTCAAGTTTTGTTGTTTTTTCATGGTTATTTGCCAAATTTTGTGAGTCTGTGTATTCTGAAAACGGTTGTGACTTCGATGAACGCTTTGATAAATATAATGTTTTCAATGCCCATCTACCTTATATTAACCATCTAGACTTCAAAACGATCAGTGGTTTTGCAAAAATGAAAACTAACTAAAAGTGTCTAAAATCGACTGGAAATCACGAAATAAGCATTTTCAAGTTTTGTTGTTTTTTCATGGTTATTTGCCAAATTTTGTGAGTTTGTGTCTTCTGAAAACGGTTGTGACTTCGATGAACGCTTTGATAAATATAATGTTTTCAACACCCATCTAGCTTATATTAACCATCTAGACTTCAAAACGATCAGTGGTTTTGCAAAAATGAAAACTACCTAAAAGTGTCTAAAATCGACTGGAAATCACTAAATAAGCATTTTCAAGTTTTGTTGTTTTTTCATTGTTATTTGCCAAATTTTGTGAGTTTGTGTATTCTGAAAACGGTTGTGACTTCGATGAACGCTTTGATAAATATAATGTTTTCAACACCCATCTAGCTTATATTAACCATCTAGAATTCAAAACGATCAGTGGTTTTGCAAAAATGAAAACTACGTAAAAGTGTCTAAAATCGACTGGAAATCACGAAATAAGCATTTTCAAGTTTTGTTGTTTTTTCATTGTTATTTGCCAAATTTTGTGAGTTTGTGTATTCTGAAAACGGTTGTGACTTCGATGAACGCTTTGATAAATATAATGTTTTCAACACCCATCTAGCTTATATTAACCATCTAGAATTCAAAACGATCAGTGGTTTTGCAAAAATGAAAACTACCTAAAAGTGTCTAAAATCGACTGGAAATCACGAAATAAGCATTTTCAAGTTTTGTTGTTTTTTCATGGTTATTTGCCAAATTTTTCGAGTTAGTGTATTCTGAAAACGGTTGTGACTTCGATGAACGCATTGATAAATATAATGTTTTCAACACCCATCTTGCTTATATTAACCATCTAGACTTCAAAACGAACAGTGGTTTTGCAAAAATGAAAACTACCTAAAAGTGTTTAAAATCGACTGGAAATCACGAAATAAGCATTTTCAAGTTTTGTTGTTTTTTCATGGCTATTTGCCAAATTTTGTGAGTTTGTGTATTCTGAAAACGGTTGTGACTTCGATGAACGCATTGATAAATATCATGTTTTCAACACCCATCTTGCTTATATTAACCATCTAGACTTCAAAACGAACAGTGGTTTTGCAAAAATGAAAACTACCTAAAAGTGTCTAAAATCGACTGGAAATCACCAAATAAGCATTTTCAAGTTTTGTTGTTTTTTCATGGTTATTTGCCAAATTTTGTGAGTCTGTGTATTCTGAAAACGGTTGGTGACTTCGATGAACGCTTTGATAAATATAATGTTTTCAATGCCCATCTACCTTATATTAACCATCTAGACTTCAAAACGATCAGTGGTTTTGCAAAAATGAAAAGTAACTAAAAGTGTCTAAAATCGACTGGAAATCACGAAATAAGCATTTTCAAGTTTTGTTGTTTTTTCATGGTTATTTGCCAAATTTTGTGAGTTTGTGTCTTCTGAAAACGGTTGTGACTTCGATGAACGCTTTGATAAATATAATGTTTTCAACACCCATCTAGCTTATATTAACCATCTAGACTTCAAAACGATCAGTGGTTTTGCAAAAATGAAAACTACCTAAAAGTGTCTAAAATCGACTGGAAATCACGAAATAAGCATTTTCAAGTTTTGTTGTTTTTTCATGTTTATTTGCCAAATTTTGTGAGTTTGTGTATTCTGAAAACGGTTGTGACTTCGATGAACGCTTTGATAAATATAATGTTTTCAATGCCCATCTACCTTATATTAACCATCTAGACTTCAAAACGAACAGTGGTTTTGCAAAAATGAAAACTACCTAAAAGTGTCTAAAATCGACTGGAAATCACGAAATAAGCATTTTCAAGTTTTGTTGTTTTTCCATTGTTATTTGCCAAATTTTGTGAGTTTGTGTATTCTGAAAACGGTTGTGACTTCGATGAACGCTTTGATGAATATAATGTTTTCAACACCCATCTAGCTTATATTAACCATCTAGACTTCAAAACGAACAGTGGTTTTGCAAAAATCAAAACTACCTAAAAGTGTCTAAAATCGACTGGAAATCACGAAATAAGCATTTTCAAGTTTTGTTGTTTTTTCATGGTTATTTGCCAAATTTTGTGAGTTTGTGTATTCTGAAAACGGTTGTGACTTCGATGAACGCTTTGATAAATATAATGTTTTCAACACCCATCTAGCTTATATTAACCATCTAGACTTCAAAACGAACAGTGGTTTTGCAAATATGAAAACTACCTAAAAGTGTCTAAAATCGACTGGAAATCACTAAATAAGCATTTTCAAGTTTTGTTGTTTTTTCATTGTTATTTGCCAAATTTTGTGAGTTTGTGTATTCTGAAAACGGTTGTGACTTCGATGAACGCTTTGATAAATATAATGTTTTCAACTCCCATCTAGCTTATATTAACCATCTAGACTTCAAAACGAACAGTGGTTTTGCAAAAATCAAAACTACCTAAAAGTGTCTAAAATCGACTGGAAATCACCAAATAAGCATTTTCAAGTTTTGTTGTTTTTTCATGGTTATTTGCCAAATTTTTCGAGTTAGTGTATTCTGAAAACGGTTGTGACTTCGATGAACGCATTGATAAATATAATGTTTTCAACACCCATCTAGCTTATATTAACCATCTAGACTTCAAAACGAACAGTGGTTTTGCAAATATGAAAACTACCTAAAAGTGTCTAAAATCGACTGGAAATCACTAAATAAGCATTTTCAAGTTTTGTTGTTTTTTCATTGTTATTTGCCAAATTTTGTGAGTTTGTATTCTGAAAACGGTTGTGACTTCGATGAACGCTTTGATAAATATAATGTTTTCAACACCCATCTTGCTTATATTAACCATCTAGACTTCAAAACGAACAGTGGTTTTGCAAAAATGAAAACTACCTAAAAGTGTCTAAAATCGACTGGAAATCACCAAATAAGCATTTTCAAGTTTTGTTGTTTTTTCATGGTTATTTGCCAAATTTTGTGAGTCTGTGTATTCTGAAAACGGTTCGATGAACGCTTTGATAAATATAATGTTTTCAATGCCCATCTACCTTATATTAACCATCTAGACTTCAAAACGATCAGTGGTTTTGCAAAAATGAAAAGTAACTAAAAGTGTCTAAAATCGACTGGAAATCACGAAATAAGCATTTTCAAGTTTTGTTGTTTTTTCATGGTTATTTGCCAAATTTTGTGAGTTTGTGTCTTCTGAAAACGGTTGTGACTTCGATGAACGCTTTGATAAATATAATGTTTTCAACACCCATCTAGCTTATATTAACCATCTAGACTTCAAAACGATCAGTGGTTTTGCAAAAATGAAAACTACCTAAAAGTGTCTAAAATCGACTGGAAATCACGAAATAAGCATTTTCAAGTTTTGTTGTTTTTTCATGTTTATTTGCCAAATTTTGTGAGTTTGTGTATTCTGAAAACGGTTGTGACTTCGATGAACGCTTTGATAAATATAATGTTTTCAATGCCCATCTACCTTATATTAACCATCTAGACTTCAAAACGAACAGTGGTTTTGCAAAAATGAAAACTACCTAAAAGTGTCTAAAATCGACTGGAAATCACGAAATAAGCATTTTCAAGTTTTGTTGTTTTTCCATTGTTATTTGCCAAATTTTGTGAGTTTGTGTATTCTGAAAACGGTTGTGACTTCGATGAACGCTTTGATGAATATAATGTTTTCAACACCCATCTAGCTTATATTAACCATCTAGACTTCAAAACGAACAGTGGTTTTGCAAAAATCAAAACTACCTAAAAGTGTCTAAAATCGACTGGAAATCACGAAATAAGCATTTTCAAGTTTTGTTGTTTTTTCATGGTTATTTGCCAAATTTTGTGAGTTTGTGTATTCTGAAAACGGTTGTGACTTCGATGAACGCTTTGATAAATATAATGTTTTCAACACCCATCTAGCTTATATTAACCATCTAGACTTCAAAACGAACAGTGGTTTTGCAAATATGAAAACTACCTAAAAGTGTCTAAAATCGACTGGAAATCACTAAATAAGCATTTTCAAGTTTTGTTGTTTTTTCATTGTTATTTGCCAAATTTTGTGAGTTTGTGTATTCTGAAAACGGTTGTGACTTCGATGAACGCTTTGATAAATATAATGTTTTCAACTCCCATCTAGCTTATATTAACCATCTAGACTTCAAAACGAACAGTGGTTTTGCAAAAATGAAAACTACCTAAAAGTGTCTAAAATCGACTGGAAATCACCAAATAAGCATTTTCAAGTTTTGTTGTTTTTTCATGGTTATTTGCCAAATTTTTCGAGTTAGTGTATTCTGAAAACGGTTGTGACTTCGATGAACGCATTGATAAATATAATGTTTTCAACACCCATCTAGCTTATATTAACCATCTAGACTTCAAAACGAACAGTGGTTTTGCAAAAATGAAAACTACGTAAAAGTGTCTAAAATCGACTGGAAATCACGAAATAAGCATTTTCATGTTTTGTTGTTTTTTCATGGTTATTTCCCAAATTTTGTGAGTTTGTGTATTCTGAAAACGGTTGTGACTTCGATGAACGCTTTGATAAATATAATGTTTTCAACACCCATCTAGCTTATATTAACCATCTAGAATTCAAAACGATCAGTGGTTTTGCAAAAATGAAAACTACCTAAAAGTGTCTAAAATCGACTGGAAATCACGAAATAAGCATTTTCAAGTTTTGTTGTTTTTTCATGGTTATTTGCCAAATTTTTCGAGTTAGTGTATTCTGAAAACGGTTGTGACTTCGATGAACGCATTGATAAATATAATGTTTTCAACACCCATCTTGCTTATATTAACCATCTAGACTTCAAAACGATCAGTGGTTTTGCAAAAATGAAAACTACCTAAAAGAGTCTAAAATCGACTGGAAGTCACGAAATGAGCATTTTCAAGTTTTGTTGTTTTTACATGGTTATTTGCCAAATTTTGTGAGTTTGTGTATTCTGAAAACGGTTGTGACTTCGATGAACGCTTTGATAAATATAATGTTTTCAATGCCCATCTACCTTATATTAACCATCTAGACTTCAAAACGAACAGTGGTTTTGCAAAAATGAAAACTACCTAAAAGTGTCTAAAATCGACTGGAAATCACTAAATAAGCATTTTCAAGTTTTGTTGTTTTTTCATTGTTATTTGCCAAATTTTGTGAGTTTCTGTATTCTGAAAACGGTTGTGACTTCGATGAACGCTTTGATAAATATAATGTTTTCAACACCCATCTAGCTTATATTAACCATCTAGACTTCAAAACGATCAGTGGTTTTGCAAAAATGAAAACTACCTAAAAGTGTCTAAAATCGACTGGAAATCACCAAATAAGCATTTTCAAGTTTTGTTGTTTTTTCATGGTTATTTGCCAAATTTTGTGAGTTTGTGTATTCTAAAAACGGTTGTGACTTCGATGAACGCTTTGATGAATATAATGTTTTCAACACCCATCTAGCTTATATTAACCATCTAGACTTCAAAACGAACAGTGGTTTTGCAAAAATGAAAACTACCTAAAAGTGTCTAAAATCGACTGGAAATTACGAAATAAGCATTTTCAAGTTTTGTTGTTTTTTCATGGTTATTTGCCAAATTTTGTGAGTTTGTGTATTCTGAAAACGGTTGTGACTTCGATGAACGCTTTGATGAATATAATGTTTTCAACACCCATCTAGCTTATATTAACCATCTAGACTTCAAAACGAACAGTGGTTTTGCAAAAATGAAAACTACCTAAAAGTGTCTAAAATCGACTGGAAATCACGAAATAAGCATTTTCAAGTTTTGTTGTTTTTTCATGGTTATTTGCCAAATTTTGTGAGTTTGTGTATTCTGAAAACGGTGGTGACTTCGATGAACGCTTTGATAAATATAACGTTTTCAACACCCATCTAGCTTATATTAACCATCTAGACTTCAAAACGAACAGTGGTTTTGCAAAAATGAAAACTACCTAAAAGTGTCTAAAATCGACTGGAAATCACGAAATAAGCATTTTCAAGTTTTGTTGTTTTTTCATGGTTATTTGCCAAATTTTTCGAGTTAGTGTATTCTGAAAACGGTTGTGACTTCGATGAACGCATTGATAAATATAATGTTTTCAACACCCATCTTGCTTATATTAACCATCTAGACTTCAAAACGAACAGTGGTTTTGCAAAAATGAAAACTACCTAAAAGTGTCTAAAATCGACTGGAAATCACGAAATAAGCATTTTCAAGTTATGTTGTTTTTTCATGGTTATTTGCCAAATTTTGTGTGTTTGTGTATTCAGAAAACGGTTGTGACTTCGATGAACGCTTTGATAAATATAATGTTTTCAACACCCATCTAGCTTATATTAACCATCTAGACTTCAAAACGAACAGTGGTTTTGCAAAAATGAAAACTAACTAAAAGTGTCTAAAATCGACTGGAAATCACCAAACAAGCATTTTCAAGTTTTGTTGTTTTTTCATGGTTATTTGCCAAATTTTTCGAGTTAGTGTATTCTGAAAACGGTTGTGACTTCGATGAACGCATTGATAAATATAATGTTTTCAACACCCATCTAGCTTATATTAACCATCTAGACTTCAAAACGAACAGTGGTTTTGCAAAAATGAAAACTACCTAAAAGTGTCTAAAATCGACTGGAAATCACGAAATGAGCATTTTCATGTTTTGTTGTTTTTTCATGGTTATTTGCCAAATTTTTCGAGTTAGTGTATTCTGAAAACGGTTGTGACTTCGATGAACGCATTGATAAATATAATGTTTTCAACACCCATCTTGCTTATATTAACCATCTAGACTTCAAAACGAACAGTGGTTTTGCAAAAATGAAAACTACCTAAAAGTGTTTAAAATCGACTGGAAATCACGAAATAAGCATTTTCATGGTTATTTGCCAAATTTTGTGAGTTTGTGTATTCTGAAAACGGTTGTGACTTCGATGAACGCTTTGATAAATATAATGTTTTCAACACCCATCTAGCTTATATTAACCATCTAGACTTCAAAACGATCAGTGGTTTTGCAAAAATGAAAACTACCTAAAAGTGTCTAAAATCGACTGGAAATCACGAAATAAGCATTTTCATGTTTTGTTGTTTTTTCATGGTTATTTCCCAAATTTTGTGAGTTTGTGTATTCTGAAAACGGTTGTGACTTCGATGAACGCTTTGATAAATATAATGTTTTCAACACCCATCTAGCTTATATTAACCATCTAGAATTCAAAACGATCAGTGGTTTTGCAAAAATGAAAACTACCTAAAAGTGTCTAAAATCGACTGGAAATCACGAAATAAGCATTTTCAAGTTTTGTTGTTTTTTCATGGTTATTTGCCAAATTTTTCGAGTTAGTGTATTCTGAAAACGGTTGTGACTTCGATGAACGCATTGATAAATATAATGTTTTCAACACCCATCTTGCTTATATTAACCATCTAGACTTCAAAACGATCAGTGGTTTTGCAAAAATGAAAACTACCTAAAAGAGTCTAAAATCGACTGGAAGTCACGAAATGAGCATTTTCAAGTTTTGTTGTTTTTACATGGTTATTTGCCAAATTTTGTGAGTTTGTGTATTCTGAAAACGGTTGTGACTTCGATGAACGCTTTGATAAATATAATGTTTTCAATGCCCATCTACCTTATATTAACCATCTAGACTTCAAAACGAACAGTGGTTTTGCAAAAATGAAAACTACCTAAAAGTGTCTAAAATCGACTGGAAATCACTAAATAAGCATTTTCAAGTTTTGTTGTTTTTTCATTGTTATTTGCCAAATTTTGTGAGTTTCTGTATTCTGAAAACGGTTGTGACTTCGATGAACGCTTTGATAAATATAATGTTTTCAACACCCATCTAGCTTATATTAACCATCTAGACTTCAAAACGATCAGTGGTTTTGCAAAAATGAAAACTACCTAAAAGTGTCTAAAATCGACTGGAAATCACCAAATAAGCATTTTCAAGTTTTGTTGTTTTTTCATGGTTATTTGCCAAATTTTGTGAGTTTGTGTATTCTAAAAACGGTTGTGACTTCGATGAACGCTTTGATGAATATAATGTTTTCAACACCCATCTAGCTTATATTAACCATCTAGACTTCAAAACGAACAGTGGTTTTGCAAAAATGAAAACTACCTAAAAGTGTCTAAAATCGACTGGAAATTACGAAATAAGCATTTTCAAGTTTTGTTGTTTTTTCATGGTTATTTGCCAAATTTTGTGAGTTTGTGTATTCTGAAAACGGTTGTGACTTCGATGAACGCTTTGATGAATATAATGTTTTCAACACCCATCTAGCTTATATTAACCATCTAGACTTCAAAACGAACAGTGGTTTTGCAAAAATGAAAACTACCTAAAAGTGTCTAAAATCGACTGGAAATCACGAAATAAGCATTTTCAAGTTTTGTTGTTTTTTCATGGTTATTTGCCAAATTTTGTGAGTTTGTGTATTCTGAAAACGGTGGTGACTTCGATGAACGCTTTGATAAATATAACGTTTTCAACACCCATCTAGCTTATATTAACCATCTAGACTTCAAAACGAACAGTGGTTTTGCAAAAATGAAAACTACCTAAAAGTGTCTAAAATCGACTGGAAATCACGAAATAAGCATTTTCAAGTTTTGTTGTTTTTTCATGGTTATTTGCCAAATTTTTCGAGTTAGTGTATTCTGAAAACGGTTGTGACTTCGATGAACGCATTGATAAATATAATGTTTTCAACACCCATCTTGCTTATATTAACCATCTAGACTTCAAAACGAACAGTGGTTTTGCAAAAATGAAAACTACCTAAAAGTGTCTAAAATCGACTGGAAATCACGAAATAAGCATTTTCAAGTTATGTTGTTTTTTCATGGTTATTTGCCAAATTTTGTGTGTTTGTGTATTCAGAAAACGGTTGTGACTTCGATGAACGCTTTGATAAATATAATGTTTTCAACACCCATCTAGCTTATATTAACCATCTAGACTTCAAAACGAACAGTGGTTTTGCAAAAATGAAAACTAACTAAAAGTGTCTAAAATCGACTGGAAATCACCAAACAAGCATTTTCAAGTTTTGTTGTTTTTTCATGGTTATTTGCCAAATTTTTCGAGTTAGTGTATTCTGAAAACGGTTGTGACTTCGATGAACGCATTGATAAATATAATGTTTTCAACACCCATCTAGCTTATATTAACCATCTAGACTTCAAAACGAACAGTGGTTTTGCAAAAATGAAAACTACCTAAAAGTGTCTAAAATCGACTGGAAATCACGAAATGAGCATTTTCATGTTTTGTTGTTTTTTCATGGTTATTTGCCAAATTTTTCGAGTTAGTGTATTCTGAAAACGGTTGTGACTTCGATGAACGCATTGATAAATATAATGTTTTCAACACCCATCTTGCTTATATTAACCATCTAGACTTCAAAACGAACAGTGGTTTTGCAAAAATGAAAACTACCTAAAAGTGTTTAAAATCGACTGGAAATCACGAAATAAGCATTTTCATGGTTATTTGCCAAATTTTGTGAGTTTGTGTATTCTGAAAACGGTTGTGACTTCGATGAACGCTTTGATAAATATAATGTTTTCAACACCCATCTAGCTTATATTAACCATCTAGACTTCAAAACGATCAGTGGTTTTGCAAAAATGAAAACTACCTAAAAGTGTCTAAAATCGACTGGAAATCACGAAATAAGCATTTTCAAGTTTTGTTGTTTTTTCATGGTTATTTGCCAAATTTTGTGAGTTTGTGTATTCTGAAAACGGTTGTGACTTCGATGAACGCTTTGATAAATATAATGTTTTCAATGCCCATCTACCTTATATTAACTATCTAGACTTCAAAACGAACAGTGGTTTTGCAAAAATGAAAACTACCTAAAAGTGTCTAAAATCGACTGGAAATCACGAAATAAGCATTTTCAAGTTTTGTTGTTTTTTCATGGTTATTTGCCGAATTTTGTGAGTTTGTGTATTCTGAAAACGGTTGTGACTTCGATGAACGCTTTGATAAATATAATGTTTTCAACACCCATCTAGCTTATATTAACCATCTAGACTTCAAAACGATCAGTGGTTTTGCAAAAATGAAAACTACCTAAAAGTGTCTAAAATCGACTGGAAATCACGAAATAAGCATTTTCAAGTTTTGTTGTTTTTTCATGGTTATTTGCCAAATTTTGTGAGTTTGTGTCTTCTGAAAACGGTTGTGACTTCGATGAACGCTTTGATAAATATAATGTTTTCAACACCCATCTAGCTTATATTAACCATCTAGACTTCAAAACGATCAGTGGTTTTGCAAAAATGAAAACTACCTAAAAGTGTCTAAAATCGACTGGAAATCACGAAATAAGCATTTTCAAGTTTTGTTGTTTTTTCATGTTTATTTGCCAAATTTTGTGAGTTTGTGTATTCTGAAAACGGTTGTGACTTCGATGAACGCTTTGATAAATATAATGTTTTCAATGCCCATCTACCTTATATTAACCATCTAGACTTCAAAACGAACAGTGGTGTTGCAAAAATGAAAACTACCTTAAAGTGTCTAAAATCGACTGGAAATCACGAAATAAGCATTTTCAAGTTTTGTTGTTTTTTCATGGTTATTTGCCAAATTTTGTGAGTTTGTGTATTCTGAAAACGGTTGTGACTTCGATGAACGCTTTGATAAATATAATGTTTTCAACACCCATCTTGCTTATATTAACCATCTAGACTTCAAAACGAACAGTGGTTTTGCAAAAATGAAAACTACCTAAAAGTGTCTAAAATCGACTGGAAATCACGAAATAAGCATTTTCAAGTTATGTTGTTTTTTCATGGTTATTTGCCAAATTTTGTGTGTTTGTGTATTCAGAAAACGGTTGTGACTTCGATGAACGCTTTGATAAATATAATGTTTTCAACACCCATCTAGCTTATATTAACCATCTAGACTTCAAAACGAACAGTGGTTTTGCAAAAATGAAAACTAACTAAAAGTGTCTAAAATCGACTGGAAATCACCAAACAAGCATTTTCAAGTTTTGTTGTTTTTTCATGGTTATTTGCCAAATTTTTCGAGTTAGTGTATTCTGAAAACGGTTGTGACTTCGATGAACGCATTGATAAATATAATGTTTTCAACACCCATCTTGCTTATATTAACCATCTAGACTTCAAAACGAACAGTGGTTTTGCAAAAATGAAAACTACCTAAAAGTGTTTAAAATCGACTGGAAATCACGAAATAAGCATTTTCATGGTTATTTGCCAAATTTTGTGAGTTTGTGTATTCTGAAAACGGTTGTGACTTCGATGAACGCTTTGATAAATATAATGTTTTCAATGCCCATCTTCCTTATATTAACCATCTAGACTTCAAAACGATCAGTGGTTTTGCAAAAATGAAAACTACCTAAAAGTGTCTAAAATCGACTGGAAGTCACGAAATGAGCATTTTCAAGTTTTGTTGTTTTTACATGGTTATTTGCCAAATTTTGTGAGTTTGTGTATTCTGAAAACGGTTGTGACTTCGATGAACGCTTTGATAAATATAATGTTTTCAACACCCATCTAGCTTATATTAACCATCTAGACTTCAAAACGATCAGTGGTTTTGCAAAAATGAAAACTACCTAAAAGTGTCTAAAATCGACTGGAAATCACGAAATAAGCATTTTCAAGTTTTGTTGTTTTTTCATGGTTATTTGCCAAATTTTGTGAGTTTGTGTATTCTGAAAACGGTTGTGACTTCGATGAACGCTTTGATAAATATGTTTTCAATGCCCATCTACCTTATATTAACCATCTAGACTTCAAAACGAACAGTGGTTTTGCAAAAATGAAAACTACCTAAAAGTGTCTAAAATCGACTGGAAATCACGAAATAAGCATTTTCAAGTTTTGTTGTTTTTTCATGGTTATTTGCCAAATTTTGTGAGTTTGTGTATTCTGAAAACGGTTGTGACTTCGATGAACGCTTTGATAAATATAATGTTTTCAACACCCATCTAGCTTATATTAACCATCTAGACTTCAAAACGATCAGTGGTTTTGCAAAAATGAAAACTACCTAAAAGTGTCTAAAATCGACTGGAAATCACGAAATAAGCATTTTCAAGTTTTGTTGTTTTTTCATGGTTATTTCCCAAATTTTTCGAGTTAGTGTATTCTGAAAACGGTTGTGACTTCGATGAACGCTTTGATAAATATAATGTTTTCAACACCCATCTAGCTTATATTAACCATCTAGACTTCAAAACGAACAGTGGTTTTGCAAAAATGAAAACTACCTAAAAGTGTCTAAAATCGACTGGAAATCACTAAATAAGCATTTTCAAGTTTTGTTGTTTTTTCATTGTTATTTGCCAAATTTTGTGAGTTTGTGTATTCTGAAAACGGTTGTGACTTCGATGAACGCTTTGATAAATATAATGTTTTCAACACCCATCTAGCTTATATTAACCATCTAGAATTCAAAACGATCAGTGGTTTTGCAAAAATGAAAACTACCTAAAAGTGTCTAAAATCGACTGGAAATCACGAAATAAGCATTTTCAAGTTTTGTTGTTTTTTCATGGTTATTTGCCAAATTTTTCGAGTTAGTGTATTCTGAAAACGGTTGTGACTTCGATGAACGCATTGATAAATATAATGTTTTCAACACCCATCTTGCTTATATTAACCATCTAGACTTCAAAACGAACAGTGGTTTTGCAAAAATGAAAACTACCTAAAAGTGTTTAAAATCGACTGGAAATCACGAAATAAGCATTTTCAAGTTTTGTTGTTTTTTCATGGTTATTTGCCAAATTTTGTGAGTCTGTGTATTCTGAAAACGGTTGTGACTTCGATGAACGCTTTGATAAATATAATGTTTTCAATGCCCATATACCTTATATTAACCATCTAGACTTCAAAACGAACAGTGGTTTTGCAAAAATGAAAACTACCTAAAAGTGTCTAAAATCGACTGGAAATCACGAAATAAGCATTTTCAAGTTTTGTTGTTTTTTCATGGTTATTTGCCAAATTTTTCGAGTTAGTGTATTCTGAAAACGGTTGTGACTTCGATGAACGCATTGATAAATATAATGTTTTCAACACCCATCTAGCTTATATTAACCATCTAGACTTCAAAACGAACAGTGGTTTTGCAAAAATGAAAACTACGTAAAAGTGTCTAAAATCGACTGGAAATCACCAAATAAGCATTTTCAAGTTTTGTTGTTTTTTCATGGTTATTTGCCAAATTTTGTGAGTTTGTGTATTCTGAAAACGGTTGTGACTTCGATGAACGCTTTGATGAATATAATGTTTTCAACACCCATCTAGCTTATATTAACCATCTAGACTTCAAAACGAACAGTGGTTTTGCAAAAATGAAAACTACCTAAAAGTGTCTAAAATCGACTGGAAATCACCAAATAAGCATTTTCAAGTTTTGTTGTTTTTTCATTGTTATTTGCCAAATTTTGTGAGTTTGTGTATTCTGAAAACGGTTGTGACTTCGATGAACGCTTTGATAAATATAATGTTTTCAACACCCATCTAGCTTATATGAACCATCTAGAATTCAAAACGATCAGTGGTTTTGCAAAAATGAAAACTACGTAAAAGTGTCTAAAATCGACTGGAAATCACGAAATAAGCATTTTCATGTTTTGTTGTTTTTTCATGGTTATTTCCCAAATTTTGTGAGTTTGTGTATTCTGAAAACGGTTGTGACTTCGATGAACGTTTTGATAAATATAATGTTTTCAACACCCATCTAGCTTATATTAACCATCTAGACTTCAAAACGAACAGTGGTTTTGCAAAAATGAAAACTACCTAAAAGTGTCTAAAATCGACTGGAAATCACTAAATAAGCATTTTCAAGTTTTGTTGTTTTTTCATTGTTATTTGCCAAATTTTGTGAGTTTGTGTATTCTGAAAACGGTTGTGACTTCGATGAACGCTTTGATAAATATAATGTTTTCAACACCCATCTAGCTTATATTAACCATCTAGAATTCAAAACGATCAGTGGTTTTGCAAAAATGAAAACTACCTAAAAGTGTCTAAAATCGACTGGAAATCACGAAATAAGCATTTTCAAGTTTTGTTGTTTTTTCATGGCTATTTGCCAAATTTTGTGAGTTTGTGTATTCTGAAAACGGTTGTGACTTCGATGAACGCTTTGATAAATATAATGTTTTCAATGCCCATCTTTGATAAATATAATGTTTTCAACACCCATCTAGCTTATATTAACCATCTAGAATTCAAAACGATCAGTGGTTTTGCAAAAATGAAAACTACCTAAAAGTGTCTAAAATCGACTGGAAATCACGAAATAAGCATTTTCAAGTTTTGTTGTTTTTTCATGGCTATTTGCCAAATTTTGTGAGTTTGTGTATTCTGAAAACGGTTGTGACTTCGATGAACGCTTTGATAAATATAATGTTTTCAATGCCCATCTTCCTTATATTAACCATCTAGACTTCAAAACGAACAGTGGTTTTGCAAAAATGAAAACTACCTAAAAGTGTCTAAAATCGACTGGAAATCACCAAATAAGCATTTTCAAGTTTTGTTGTTTTTTCATTGTTATTTGCCAAATTTTGTGAGTTTGTGTATTCTGAAAACGGTTGTGACTTCGATGAACGCTTTGATAAATATAATGTTTTCAATGCCCATCTTTGATAAATATAATGTTTTCAACACCCATCTAGCTTATATTAACCATCTAGACTTCAAAACGAACAGTGGTGTTGCAAAAATGAAAACTACCTTAAAGTGTCTAAAATCGACTGGAAATCACGAAATAAGCATTTTCAAGTTTTGTTGTTTTTTCATGGTTATTTGCCAAATTTTGTGAGTTTGTGTATTCTGAAAACGGTTGTGACTTCGATGAACGCTTTGATAAATATAATGTTTTCAACACCCATCTTGCTTATATTAACCATCTAGACTTCAAAACGAACAGTGGTTTTGCAAAAATGAAAACTACCTAAAAGTGTCTAAAATCGACTGGAAATCACGAAATAAGCATTTTCAAGTTATGTTGTTTTTTCATGGTTATTTGCCAAATTTTGTGTGTTTGTGTATTCAGAAAACGGTTGTGACTTCGATGAACGCTTTGATAAATATAATGTTTTCAACACCCATCTAGCTTATATTAACCATCTAGACTTCAAAACGAACAGTGGTTTTGCAAAAATGAAAACTAACTAAAAGTGTCTAAAATCGACTGGAAATCACCAAACAAGCATTTTCAAGTTTTGTTGTTTTTTCATGGTTATTTGCCAAATTTTTCGAGTTAGTGTATTCTGAAAACGGTTGTGACTTCGATGAACGCATTGATAAATATAATGTTTTCAACACCCATCTTGCTTATATTAACCATCTAGACTTCAAAACGAACAGTGGTTTTGCAAAAATGAAAACTACCTAAAAGTGTTTAAAATCGACTGGAAATCACGAAATAAGCATTTTCATGGTTATTTGCCAAATTTTGTGAGTTTGTGTATTCTGAAAACGGTTGTGACTTCGATGAACGCTTTGATAAATATAATGTTTTCAATGCCCATCTTCCTTATATTAACCATCTAGACTTCAAAACGATCAGTGGTTTTGCAAAAATGAAAACTACCTAAAAGTGTCTAAAATCGACTGGAAGTCACGAAATGAGCATTTTCAAGTTTTGTTGTTTTTACATGGTTATTTGCCAAATTTTGTGAGTTTGTGTATTCTGAAAACGGTTGTGACTTCGATGAACGCTTTGATAAATATAATGTTTTCAACACCCATCTAGCTTATATTAACCATCTAGACTTCAAAACGATCAGTGGTTTTGCAAAAATGAAAACTACCTAAAAGTGTCTAAAATCGACTGGAAATCACGAAATAAGCATTTTCAAGTTTTGTTGTTTTTTCATGGTTATTTGCCAAATTTTGTGAGTTTGTGTATTCTGAAAACGGTTGTGACTTCGATGAACGCTTTGATAAATATGTTTTCAATGCCCATCTACCTTATATTAACCATCTAGACTTCAAAACGAACAGTGGTTTTGCAAAAATGAAAACTACCTAAAAGTGTCTAAAATCGACTGGAAATCACGAAATAAGCATTTTCAAGTTTTGTTGTTTTTTCATGGTTATTTGCCAAATTTTGTGAGTTTGTGTATTCTGAAAACGGTTGTGACTTCGATGAACGCTTTGATAAATATAATGTTTTCAACACCCATCTAGCTTATATTAACCATCTAGACTTCAAAACGATCAGTGGTTTTGCAAAAATGAAAACTACCTAAAAGTGTCTAAAATCGACTGGAAATCACGAAATAAGCATTTTCAAGTTTTGTTGTTTTTTCATGGTTATTTCCCAAATTTTTCGAGTTAGTGTATTCTGAAAACGGTTGTGACTTCGATGAACGCTTTGATAAATATAATGTTTTCAACACCCATCTAGCTTATATTAACCATCTAGACTTCAAAACGAACAGTGGTTTTGCAAAAATGAAAACTACCTAAAAGTGTCTAAAATCGACTGGAAATCACTAAATAAGCATTTTCAAGTTTTGTTGTTTTTTCATTGTTATTTGCCAAATTTTGTGAGTTTGTGTATTCTGAAAACGGTTGTGACTTCGATGAACGCTTTGATAAATATAATGTTTTCAACACCCATCTAGCTTATATTAACCATCTAGAATTCAAAACGATCAGTGGTTTTGCAAAAATGAAAACTACCTAAAAGTGTCTAAAATCGACTGGAAATCACGAAATAAGCATTTTCAAGTTTTGTTGTTTTTTCATGGTTATTTGCCAAATTTTTCGAGTTAGTGTATTCTGAAAACGGTTGTGACTTCGATGAACGCATTGATAAATATAATGTTTTCAACACCCATCTTGCTTATATTAACCATCTAGACTTCAAAACGAACAGTGGTTTTGCAAAAATGAAAACTACCTAAAAGTGTTTAAAATCGACTGGAAATCACGAAATAAGCATTTTCAAGTTTTGTTGTTTTTTCATGGTTATTTGCCAAATTTTGTGAGTCTGTGTATTCTGAAAACGGTTGTGACTTCGATGAACGCTTTGATAAATATAATGTTTTCAATGCCCATATACCTTATATTAACCATCTAGACTTCAAAACGAACAGTGGTTTTGCAAAAATGAAAACTACCTAAAAGTGTCTAAAATCGACTGGAAATCACGAAATAAGCATTTTCAAGTTTTGTTGTTTTTTCATGGTTATTTGCCAAATTTTTCGAGTTAGTGTATTCTGAAAACGGTTGTGACTTCGATGAACGCATTGATAAATATAATGTTTTCAACACCCATCTAGCTTATATTAACCATCTAGACTTCAAAACGAACAGTGGTTTTGCAAAAATGAAAACTACGTAAAAGTGTCTAAAATCGACTGGAAATCACCAAATAAGCATTTTCAAGTTTTGTTGTTTTTTCATGGTTATTTGCCAAATTTTGTGAGTTTGTGTATTCTGAAAACGGTTGTGACTTCGATGAACGCTTTGATGAATATAATGTTTTCAACACCCATCTAGCTTATATTAACCATCTAGACTTCAAAACGAACAGTGGTTTTGCAAAAATGAAAACTACCTAAAAGTGTCTAAAATCGACTGGAAATCACCAAATAAGCATTTTCAAGTTTTGTTGTTTTTTCATTGTTATTTGCCAAATTTTGTGAGTTTGTGTATTCTGAAAACGGTTGTGACTTCGATGAACGCTTTGATAAATATAATGTTTTCAACACCCATCTAGCTTATATGAACCATCTAGAATTCAAAACGATCAGTGGTTTTGCAAAAATGAAAACTACGTAAAAGTGTCTAAAATCGACTGGAAATCACGAAATAAGCATTTTCATGTTTTGTTGTTTTTTCATGGTTATTTCCCAAATTTTGTGAGTTTGTGTATTCTGAAAACGGTTGTGACTTCGATGAACGTTTTGATAAATATAATGTTTTCAACACCCATCTAGCTTATATTAACCATCTAGACTTCAAAACGAACAGTGGTTTTGCAAAAATCAAAACTACCTAAAAGTGTCTAAAATCGACTGGAAATCACTAAATAAGCATTTTCAAGTTTTGTTGTTTTTTCATTGTTATTTGCCAAATTTTGTGAGTTTGTGTATTCTGAAAACGGTTGTGACTTCGATGAACGCTTTGATAAATATAATGTTTTCAACACCCATCTAGCTTATATTAACCATCTAGAATTCAAAACGATCAGTGGTTTTGCAAAAATGAAAACTACCTAAAAGTGTCTAAAATCGACTGGAAATCACGAAATAAGCATTTTCAAGTTTTGTTGTTTTTTCATGGCTATTTGCCAAATTTTGTGAGTTTGTGTATTCTGAAAACGGTTGTGACTTCGATGAACGCTTTGATAAATATAATGTTTTCAATGCCCATCTTTGATAAATATAATGTTTTCAACACCCATCTAGCTTATATTAACCATCTAGAATTCAAAACGAACAGTGGTTTTGCAAAAATGAAAACTACGTAAAAGTGTCTAAAATCGACTGGAAATCACGAAATAAGCATTTTCAAGTTTTGTTGCTTTTTCATGGTTATTTGCCAAATTTTGTGAGTTTGTGTATTCTGAAAACGGTTGTGACTTCGATGAACGCTTTGATGAATATAATGTTTTCAACACCCATCTAGCTTATATTAACCATCTAGACTTCAAAACGAACAGTGGTTTTGCAAAAATGAAAACTACCTAAAAGTGTCTAAAATCGACTGGAAATCACCAAATAAGCATTTTCAAGTTTTGTTGTTTTTTCATTGTTATTTGCCAAATTTTGTGAGTTTGTGTATTCTGAAAACGGTTGTGACTTCGATGAACGCTTTGATAAATATAATGTTTTCAACACCCATCTAGCTTATATTAACCATCTAGACTTCAAAACGAACAGTGGTTTTGCAAAAATGAAAACTACCTAAAAGTGTCTAAAATCGACTGGAAATCACTAAATAAGCATTTTCAAGTTTTGTTGTTTTTTCATTGTTATTTGCCAAATTTTGTGAGTTTGTGTATTCTGAAAACGGTTGTGACTTCGATGAACGCTTTGATAAATATAATGTTTTCAACACCCATCTAGCTTATATTAACCATCTAGAATTCAAAACGATCAGTGGTTTTGCAAAAATGAAAACTACCTAAAAGTGTCTAAAATCGACTGGAAATCACGAAATAAGCATTTTCAAGTTTTGTTGTTTTTTCATGGCTATTTGCCAAATTTTTCGAGTTTGTGTATTCTGAAAACGGTTGTGACTTCGATGAACGCTTTGATAAATATAATGTTTTCAATGCCCATCTTCCTTATATTAACCATCTAGACTTCAAAACGATCAGTGGTTTTGCAAAAATGAAAACTACCTAAAAGTGTCTAAAATCGACTGGAAGTCACGAAATGAGCATTTTCAAGTTTTGTTGTTTTTACATGGTTATTTGCCAAATTTTGTGAGTTTGTGTATTCTGAAAACGGTTGTGACTTCGATGAACGCTTTGATAAATATAATGTTTTCAACACCCATCTAGCTTATATTAACCATCTAGACTTCAAAACGAACAGTGGTTTTGCAAAAATGAAAACTACCTAAAAGTGTCTAAAATCGACTGGAAATCACTAAATAAGCATTTTCAAGTTTTGTTGTTTTTTCATTGTTATTTGCCAAATTTTGTGAGTTTGTGTATTCTGAAAACGGTTGTGACTTCGATGAACGCTTTGATAAATATAATGTTTTCAACACCCATCTAGCTTATATTAACCATCTAGAATTCAAAACGATCAGTGGTTTTGCAAAAATGAAAACTACGTAAAAGTGTCTAAAATCGACTGGAAATCACGAAATAAGCATTTTCATGTTTTGTTGTTTTTTCATGGTTATTTGCCAAATTTTGTGAGTTTGTGTATTCTGAAAACGGTTGTGACTTCGATGAACGCTTTGATAAATATAATGTTTTCAACACCCATCTAGCTTATATTAACCATCTAGACTTCAAAACGAACAGTGGTTTTGCAAAAATGAAAACTACCTAAAAGTGTCTAAAATCGACTGGAAATCACTAAATAAGCATTTTCAAGTTTTGTTGTTTTTTCATTGTTATTTGCCAAATTTTGTGAGTTTGTGTATTCTGAAAACGGTTGTGACTTCGATGAACGCTTTGATAAATATAATGTTTTCAACACCCATCTAGCTTATATTAACCATCTAGAATTCAAAACGATCAGTGGTTTTGCAAAAATGAAAACTACCTAAAAGTGTCTAAAATCGACTGGAAATCACGAAATAAGCATTTTCAAGTTTTGTTGTTTTTTCATGGTTATTTGCCAAATTTTTCGAGTTAGTATATTCTGAAAACGGTTGTGACTTCGATGAACGCATTGATAAATATAATGTTTTCAACACACATCTTGCTTATATTAACCATCTAGACTTCAAAACGAACAGTGGTTTTGCAAAAATGAAAACTACCTAAAAGTGTTTAAAATCGACTGGAAATCACGAAATAAGCATTTTCAAGTTTTGTTGTTTTTTCATGGCTATTTGCCAAATTTTGTGAGTTTGTGTATTCTGAAAACGGTTGTGACTTCGATGAACGCTTTGATAAATATAATGTTTTCAATGCCCATCTTCCTTATATTAACCATCTAGACTTCAAAACGATCAGTGGTTTTGCAAAAATGAAAACTACCTAAAAGTGTCTAAAATCGACTGGAAGTCACGAAATGAGCATTTTCAAGTTTTGTTGTTTTTACATGGTTATTTGCCAAATTTTGTGAGTTTGTGTATTCTGAAAACGGTTGTGACTTCGATGAACGCTTTGATAAATATAATGTTTTCAACACCCATCTAGCTTATATTAACCATCTAGACTTCAAAACGAACAGTGGTTTTGCAAAAATGAAAACTACCTAAAAGTGTCTAAAATCGACTGGAAATCACTAAATAAGCATTTTCAAGTTTTGTTGTTTTTTCATTGTTATTTGCCAAATTTTGTGAGTTTGTGTATTCTGAAAACGGTTGTGACTTCGATGAACGCTTTGATAAATATAATGTTTTCAACACCCATCTAGCTTATATTAACCATCTAGACTTCAAAACGAACAGTGGTTTTGCAAAAATGAAAACTACCTAAAAGTGTCTAAAATCGACTGGAAATCACGAAATAAGCATTTTCAAGTTTTGTTGTTTTTTCATGGTTATTTGCCAAATTTTTCGAGTTAGTGTATTCTGAAAACGGTTGTGACTTCGATGAACGCATTGATAAATATAATGTTTTCAACACCCATCTTGCTTATATTAACCATCTAGACTTCAAAACGAACAGTGGTTTTGCAAAAATGAAAACTACCTAAAAGTGTTTAAAATCGACTGGAAATCACGAAATAAGCATTTTCAAGTTTTGTTGTTTTTTCATGGCTATTTGCCAAATTTTGTGAGTTTGTGTATTCTGAAAACGGTTGTGACTTCGATGAACGCATTGATAAATATCATGTTTTCAACACCCATCTTGCTTATATTAACCATCTAGACTTCAAAACGAACAGTGGTTTTGCAAAAATGAAAACTACCTAAAAGTGTCTAAAATCGACTGGAAATCACCAAATAAGCATTTTCAAGTTTTGTTGTTTTTTCATGGTTATTTGCCAAATTTTGTGAGTCTGTGTATTCTGAAAACGGTTCGATGAACGCTTTGATAAATATAATGTTTTCAATGCCCATCTACCTTATATTAACCATCTAGACTTCAAAACGATCAGTGGTTTTGCAAAAATGAAAAGTAACTAAAAGTGTCTAAAATCGACTGGAAATCACGAAATAAGCATTTTCAAGTTTTGTTGTTTTTTCATGGTTATTTGCCAAATTTTGTGAGTTTGTGTCTTCTGAAAACGGTTGTGACTTCGATGAACGCTTTGATAAATATAATGTTTTCAACACCCATCTAGCTTATATTAACCATCTAGACTTCAAAACGATCAGTGGTTTTGCAAAAATGAAAACTACCTAAAAGTGTCTAAAATCGACTGGAAATCACGAAATAAGCATTTTCAAGTTTTGTTGTTTTTTCATGTTTATTTGCCAAATTTTGTGAGTTTGTGTATTCTGAAAACGGTTGTGACTTCGATGAACGCTTTGATAAATATAATGTTTTCAATGCCCATCTACCTTATATTAACCATCTAGACTTCAAAACGAACAGTGGTTTTGCAAAAATGAAAACTACCTAAAAGTGTCTAAAATCGACTGGAAATCACGAAATAAGCATTTTCAAGTTTTGTTGTTTTTCCATTGTTATTTGCCAAATTTTGTGAGTTTGTGTATTCTGAAAACGGTTGTGACTTCGATGAACGCTTTGATGAATATAATGTTTTCAACACCCATCTAGCTTATATTAACCATCTAGACTTCAAAACGAACAGTGGTTTTGCAAAAATCAAAACTACCTAAAAGTGTCTAAAATCGACTGGAAATCACGAAATAAGCATTTTCAAGTTTTGTTGTTTTTTCATGGTTATTTGCCAAATTTTGTGAGTTTGTGTATTCTGAAAACGGTTGTGACTTCGATGAACGCTTTGATAAATATAATGTTTTCAACACCCATCTAGCTTATATTAACCATCTAGACTTCAAAACGAACAGTGGTTTTGCAAATATGAAAACTACCTAAAAGTGTCTAAAATCGACTGGAAATCACTAAATAAGCATTTTCAAGTTTTGTTGTTTTTTCATTGTTATTTGCCAAATTTTGTGAGTTTGTGTATTCTGAAAACGGTTGTGACTTCGATGAACGCTTTGATAAATATAATGTTTTCAACTCCCATCTAGCTTATATTAACCATCTAGACTTCAAAACGAACAGTGGTTTTGCAAAAATCAAAACTACCTAAAAGTGTCTAAAATCGACTGGAAATCACCAAATAAGCATTTTCAAGTTTTGTTGTTTTTTCATGGTTATTTGCCAAATTTTTCGAGTTTGTGTATTCTGAAAACGGTTGTGACTTCGATGAACGCTTTGATAAATATAATGTTTTCAACACCCATCTTGCTTATATTAACCATCTAGACTTCAAAACGAACAGTGGTTTTGCAAAAATGAAAACTACCTAAAAGTGTCTAAAATCGACTGGAAATCACCAAATAAGCATTTTCAAGTTTTGTTGTTTTTTCATGGTTATTTGCCAAATTTTGTGAGTCTGTGTATTCTGAAAACGGTTCGATGAACGCTTTGATAAATATAATGTTTTCAATGCCCATCTACCTTATATTAACCATCTAGACTTCAAAACGATCAGTGGTTTTGCAAAAATGAAAAGTAACTAAAAGTGTCTAAAATCGACTGGAAATCACGAAATAAGCATTTTCAAGTTTTGTTGTTTTTTCATGGTTATTTGCCAAATTTTGTGAGTTTGTGTCTTCTGAAAACGGTTGTGACTTCGATGAACGCTTTGATAAATATAATGTTTTCAACACCCATCTAGCTTATATTAACCATCTAGACTTCAAAACGATCAGTGGTTTTGCAAAAATGAAAACTACCTAAAAGTGTCTAAAATCGACTGGAAATCACGAAATAAGCATTTTCAAGTTTTGTTGTTTTTTCATGTTTATTTGCCAAATTTTGTGAGTTTGTGTATTCTGAAAACGGTTGTGACTTCGATGAACGCTTTGATGAATATAATGTTTTCAACACCCATCTAGCTTATATTAACCATCTAGACTTCAAAACGAACAGTGGTTTTGCAAAAATCAAAACTACCTAAAAGTGTCTAAAATCGACTGGAAATCACGAAATAAGCATTTTCAAGTTTTGTTGTTTTTTCATGGTTATTTGCCAAATTTTGTGAGTTTGTGTATTCTGAAAACGGTTGTGACTTCGATGAACGCTTTGATAAATATAATGTTTTCAACACCCATCTAGCTTATATTAACCATCTAGAATTCAAAACGATCAGTGGTTTTGCAAAAATGAAAACTACCTAAAAGTGTCTAAAATCGACTGGAAATCACGAAATAAGCATTTTCAAGTTTTGTTGTTTTTTCATGGTTATTTGCCAAATTTTTCGAGTTTGTGTATTCTGAAAACGGTTGTGACTTCGATGAACGCTTTGATAAATATAATGTTTTCAATGCCCATCTTCCTTATATTAACCATCTAGACTTCAAAACGATCAGTGGTTTTGCAAAAATGAAAACTACCTAAAAGTGTCTAAAATCGACTGGAAGTCACGAAATGAGCATTTTCAAGTTTTGTTGTTTTTACATGGTTATTTGCCAAATTTTGTGAGTTTGTGTATTCTGAAAACGGTTGTGACTTCGATGAACGCTTTGATAAATATAATGTTTTCAACACCCATCTAGCTTATATTAACCATCTAGACTTCAAAACGAACAGTGGTTTTGCAAAAATCAAAACTACCTAAAAGTGTCTAAAATCGACTGGAAATCACGAAATAAGCATTTTCAAGTTTTGTTGTTTTTTCATGGTTATTTGCCAAATTTTGTGAGTTTGTGTATTCTGAAAACGGTTGTGACTTCGATGAACGCTTTGATAAATATAATGTTTTCAACACCCATCTAGCTTATATTAACCATCTAGAATTCAAAACGATCAGTGGTTTTGCAAAAATGAAAACTACCTAAAAGTGTCTAAAATCGACTGGAAATCACGAAATAAGCATTTTCAAGTTTTGTTGTTTTTTCATGGTTATTTGCCAAATTTTTCGAGTTTGTGTATTCTGAAAACGGTTGTGACTTCGATGAACGCTTTGATAAATATAATGTTTTCAATGCCCATCTTCCTTATATTAACCATCTAGACTTCAAAACGATCAGTGGTTTTGCAAAAATGAAAACTACCTAAAAGTGTCTAAAATCGACTGGAAGTCACGAAATGAGCATTTTCAAGTTTTGTTGTTTTTACATGGTTATTTGCCAAATTTTGTGAGTTTGTGTATTCTGAAAACGGTTGTGACTTCGATGAACGCTTTGATAAATATAATGTTTTCAACACCCATCTAGCTTATATTAACCATCTAGACTTCAAAACGAACAGTGGTTTTGCAAAAATGAAAACTACCTAAAAGTGTCTAAAATCGACTGGAAATCACTAAATAAGCATTTTCAAGTTTTGTTGTTTTTTCATTGTTATTTGCCAAATTTTGTGAGTTTGTGTATTCTGAAAACGGTTGTGACTTCGATGAACGCTTTGATAAATATAATGTTTTCAACACCCATCTAGCTTATATTAACCATCTAGAATTCAAAACGATCAGTGGTTTTGCAAAAATGAAAACTACGTAAAAGTGTCTAAAATCGACTGGAAATCACGAAATAAGCATTTTCATGTTTTGTTGTTTTTTCATGGTTATTTGCCAAATTTTGTGAGTTTGTGTATTCTGAAAACGGTTGTGACTTCGATGAACGCTTTGATAAATATAATGTTTTCAACACCCATCTAGCTTATATTAACCATCTAGAATTCAAAACGATCAGTGGTTTTGCAAAAATGAAAACTACGTAAAAGTGTCTAAAATCGACTGGAAATCACGAAATAAGCATTTTCATGTTTTGTTGTTTTTTCATGGTTATTTGCCAAATTTTGTGAGTTTGTGTATTCTGAAAACGGTTGTGACTTCGATGAACGCTTTGATAAATATAATGTTTTCAACACCCATCTAGCTTATATTAACCATCTAGACTTCAAAACGAACAGTGGTTTTGCAAAAATGAAAACTACCTAAAAGTGTCTAAAATCGACTGGAAATCACTAAATAAGCATTTTCAAGTTTTGTTGTTTTTTCATTGTTATTTGCCAAATTTTGTGAGTTTGTGTATTCTGAAAACGGTTGTGACTTCGATGAACGCTTTGATAAATATAATGTTTTCAACACCCATCTAGCTTATATTAACCATCTAGAATTCAAAACGATCAGTGGTTTTGCAAAAATGAAAACTACCTAAAAGTGTCTAAAATCGACTGGAAATCACGAAATAAGCATTTTCAAGTTTTGTTGTTTTTTCATGGCTATTTGCCAAATTTTTCGAGTTTGTGTATTCTGAAAACGGTTGTGACTTCGATGAACGCTTTGATAAATATAATGTTTTCAATGCCCATCTTCCTTATATTAACCATCTAGACTTCAAAACGATCAGTGGTTTTGCAAAAATGAAAACTACCTAAAAGTGTCTAAAATCGACTGGAAGTCACGAAATGAGCATTTTCAAGTTTTGTTGTTTTTACATGGTTATTTGCCAAATTTTGTGAGTTTGTGTATTCTGAAAACGGTTGTGACTTCGATGAACGCTTTGATAAATATAATGTTTTCAACACCCATCTAGCTTATATTAACCATCTAGACTTCAAAACGAACAGTGGTTTTGCAAAAATGAAAACTACCTAAAAGTGTCTAAAATCGACTGGAAATCACTAAATAAGCATTTTCAAGTTTTGTTGTTTTTTCATTGTTATTTGCCAAATTTTGTGAGTTTGTGTATTCTGAAAACGGTTGTGACTTCGATGAACGCTTTGATAAATATAATGTTTTCAACACCCATCTAGCTTATATTAACCATCTAGAATTCAAAACGATCAGTGGTTTTGCAAAAATGAAAACTACCTAAAAGTGTCTAAAATCGACTGGAAATCACGAAATAAGCATTTTCAAGTTTTGTTGTTTTTTCATGGTTATTTGCCAAATTTTTCGAGTTAGTATATTCTGAAAACGGTTGTGACTTCGATGAACGCATTGATAAATATAATGTTTTCAACACACATCTTGCTTATATTAACCATCTAGACTTCAAAACGAACAGTGGTTTTGCAAAAATGAAAACTACCTAAAAGTGTTTAAAATCGACTGGAAATCACGAAATAAGCATTTTCAAGTTTTGTTGTTTTTTCATGGCTATTTGCCAAATTTTGTGAGTTTGTGTATTCTGAAAACGGTTGTGACTTCGATGAACGCTTTGATAAATATAATGTTTTCAATGCCCATCTTCCTTATATTAACCATCTAGACTTCAAAACGATCAGTGGTTTTGCAAAAATGAAAACTACCTAAAAGTGTCTAAAATCGACTGGAAGTCACGAAATGAGCATTTTCAAGTTTTGTTGTTTTTACATGGTTATTTGCCAAATTTTGTGAGTTTGTGTATTCTGAAAACGGTTGTGACTTCGATGAACGCATTGATAAATATCATGTTTTCAACACCCATCTTGCTTATATTAACCATCTAGACTTCAAAACGAACAGTGGTTTTGCAAAAATGAAAACTACCTAAAAGTGTCTAAAATCGACTGGAAATCACTAAATAAGCATTTTCAAGTTTTGTTGTTTTTTCATGGTTATTTGCCAAATTTTGTGAGTCTGTGTATTCTGAAAACGGTTGTGACTTCGATGAACGCTTTGATAAATATAATGTTTTCAATGCCCATCTACCTTATATTAACCATCTAGACTTCAAAACGATCAGTGGTTTTGCAAAAATGAAAACTAACTAAAAGTGTCTAAAATCGACTGGAAATCACGAAATAAGCATTTTCAAGTTTTGTTGTTTTTTCATGGTTATTTGCCAAATTTTGTGAGTTTGTGTCTTCTGAAAACGGTTGTGACTTCGATGAACGCTTTGATAAATATAATGTTTTCAACACCCATCTAGCTTATATTAACCATCTAGACTTCAAAACGATCAGTGGTTTTGCAAAAATGAAAACTACCTAAAAGTGTCTAAAATCGACTGGAAATCACTAAATAAGCATTTTCAAGTTTTGTTGTTTTTTCATTGTTATTTGCCAAATTTTGTGAGTTTGTGTATTCTGAAAACGGTTGTGACTTCGATGAACGCTTTGATAAATATAATGTTTTCAACACCCATCTAGCTTATATTAACCATCTAGAATTCAAAACGATCAGTGGTTTTGCAAAAATGAAAACTACGTAAAAGTGTCTAAAATCGACTGGAAATCACGAAATAAGCATTTTCATGTTTTGTTGTTTTTTCATGGTTATTTCCCAAATTTTGTGAGTTTGTGTATTCTGAAAACGGTTGTGACTTCGATGAACGCTTTGATAAATATAATGTTTTCAACACCCATCTAGCTTATATTAACCATCTAGACTTCAAAACGAACAGTGGTTTTGCAAAAATGAAAACTACCTAAAAGTGTCTAAAATCGACTGGAAATCACTAAATAAGCATTTTCAAGTTTTGTTGTTTTTTCATTGTTATTTGCCAAATTTTGTGAGTTTGTGTATTCTGAAAACGGTTGTGACTTCGATGAACGCTTTGATAAATATAATGTTTTCAACACCCATCTAGCTTATATTAACCATCTAGAATTCAAAACGATCAGTGGTTTTGCAAAAATGAAAACTACCTAAAAGTGTCTAAAATCGACTGGAAATCACGAAATAAGCATTTTCAAGTTTTGTTGTTTTTTCATGGTTATTTGCCAAATTTTTCGAGTTAGTGTATTCTGAAAACGGTTGTGACTTCGATGAACGCATTGATAAATATAATGTTTTCAACACCCATCTTGCTTATATTAACCATCTAGACTTCAAAACGAACAGTGGTTTTGCAAAAATGAAAACTACCTAAAAGTGTTTAAAATCGACTGGAAATCACGAAATAAGCATTTTCAAGTTTTGTTGTTTTTTCATGGCTATTTGCCAAATTTTGTGAGTTTGTGTATTCTGAAAACGGTTGTGACTTCGATGAACGCATTGATAAATATCATGTTTTCAACACCCATCTTGCTTATATTAACCATCTAGACTTCAAAACGAACAGTGGTTTTGCAAAAATGAAAACTACCTAAAAGTGTCTAAAATCGACTGGAAATCACCAAATAAGCATTTTCAAGTTTTGTTGTTTTTTCATGGTTATTTGCCAAATTTTGTGAGTCTGTGTATTCTGAAAACGGTTCGATGAACGCTTTGATAAATATAATGTTTTCAATGCCCATCTACCTTATATTAACCATCTAGACTTCAAAACGATCAGTGGTTTTGCAAAAATGAAAAGTAACTAAAAGTGTCTAAAATCGACTGGAAATCACGAAATAAGCATTTTCAAGTTTTGTTGTTTTTTCATGGTTATTTGCCAAATTTTGTGAGTTTGTGTCTTCTGAAAACGGTTGTGACTTCGATGAACGCTTTGATAAATATAATGTTTTCAACACCCATCTAGCTTATATTAACCATCTAGACTTCAAAACGATCAGTGGTTTTGCAAAAATGAAAACTACCTAAAAGTGTCTAAAATCGACTGGAAATCACGAAATAAGCATTTTCAAGTTTTGTTGTTTTTTCATGTTTATTTGCCAAATTTTGTGAGTTTGTGTATTCTGAAAACGGTTGTGACTTCGATGAACGCTTTGATAAATATAATGTTTTCAATGCCCATCTACCTTATATTAACCATCTAGACTTCAAAACGAACAGTGGTTTTGCAAAAATGAAAACTACCTAAAAGTGTCTAAAATCGACTGGAAATCACGAAATAAGCATTTTCAAGTTTTGTTGTTTTTCCATTGTTATTTGCCAAATTTTGTGAGTTTGTGTATTCTGAAAACGGTTGTGACTTCGATGAACGCTTTGATGAATATAATGTTTTCAACACCCATCTAGCTTATATTAACCATCTAGACTTCAAAACGAACAGTGGTTTTGCAAAAATCAAAACTACCTAAAAGTGTCTAAAATCGACTGGAAATCACGAAATAAGCATTTTCAAGTTTTGTTGTTTTTTCATGGTTAGTTGCCAAATTTTGTGAGTTTGTGTATTCTGAAAACGGTTGTGACTTCGATGAACGCTTTGATAAATATAATGTTTTCAACACCCATCTAGCTTATATTAACCATCTAGACTTCAAAACGAACAGTGGTTTTGCAAATATGAAAACTACCTAAAAGTGTCTAAAATCGACTGGAAATCACTAAATAAGCATTTTCAAGTTTTGTTGTTTTTTCATTGTTATTTGCCAAATTTTGTGAGTTTGTGTATTCTGAAAACGGTTGTGACTTCGATGAACGCTTTGATAAATATAATGTTTTCAACTCCCATCTAGCTTATATTAACCATCTAGACTTCAAAACGAACAGTGGTTTTGCAAAAATCAAAACTACCTAAAAGTGTCTAAAATCGACTGGAAATCACCAAATAAGCATTTTCAAGTTTTGTTGTTTTTTCATGGTTATTTGCCAAATTTTTCGAGTTAGTGTATTCTGAAAACGGTTGTGACTTCGATGAACGCATTGATAAATATAATGTTTTCAACACCCATCTAGCTTATATTAACCATCTAGACTTCAAAACGAACAGTGGTTTTGCAAATATGAAAACTACCTAAAAGTGTCTAAAATCGACTGGAAATCACTAAATAAGCATTTTCAAGTTTTGTTGTTTTTTCATTGTTATTTGCCAAATTTTGTGAGTTTGTGTATTCTGAAAACGGTTGTGACTTCGATGAACGCTTTGATAAATATAATGTTTTCAACACCCATCTTGCTTATATTAACCATCTAGACTTCAAAACGAACAGTGGTTTTGCAAAAATGAAAACTACCTAAAAGTGTCTAAAATCGACTGGAAATCACCAAATAAGCATTTTCAAGTTTTGTTGTTTTTTCATGGTTATTTGCCAAATTTTGTGAGTCTGTGTATTCTGAAAACGGTTCGATGAACGCTTTGATAAATATAATGTTTTCAATGCCCATCTACCTTATATTAACCATCTAGACTTCAAAACGATCAGTGGTTTTGCAAAAATGAAAAGTAACTAAAAGTGTCTAAAATCGACTGGAAATCACGAAATAAGCATTTTCAAGTTTTGTTGTTTTTTCATGGTTATTTGCCAAATTTTGTGAGTTTGTGTCTTCTGAAAACGGTTGTGACTTCGATGAACGCTTTGATAAATATAATGTTTTCAACACCCATCTAGCTTATATTAACCATCTAGACTTCAAAACGATCAGTGGTTTTGCAAAAATGAAAACTACCTAAAAGTGTCTAAAATCGACTGGAAATCACGAAATAAGCATTTTCAAGTTTTGTTGTTTTTTCATGTTTATTTGCCAAATTTTGTGAGTTTGTGTATTCTGAAAACGGTTGTGACTTCGATGAACGCTTTGATGAATATAATGTTTTCAACACCCATCTAGCTTATATTAACCATCTAGACTTCAAAACGAACAGTGGTTTTGCAAAAATCAAAACTACCTAAAAGTGTCTAAAATCGACTGGAAATCACGAAATAAGCATTTTCAAGTTTTGTTGTTTTTTCATGGTTATTTGCCAAATTTTGTGAGTTTGTGTATTCTGAAAACGGTTGTGACTTCGATGAACGCTTTGATAAATATAATGTTTTCAACACCCATCTAGCTTATATTAACCATCTAGACTTCAAAACGAACAGTGGTTTTGCAAATATGAAAACTACCTAAAAGTGTCTAAAATCGACTGGAAATCACTAAATAAGCATTTTCAAGTTTTGTTGTTTTTTCATTGTTATTTGCCAAATTTTGTGAGTTTGTGTATTCTGAAAACGGTTGTGACTTCGATGAACGCTTTGATAAATATAATGTTTTCAACTCCCATCTAGCTTATATTAACCATCTAGACTTCAAAACGAACAGTGGTTTTGCAAAAATCAAAACTACCTAAAAGTGTCTAAAATCGACTGGAAATCACCAAATAAGCATTTTCAAGTTTTGTTGTTTTTTCATGGTTATTTGCCAAATTTTTCGAGTTAGTGTATTCTGAAAACGGTTGTGACTTCGATGAACGCATTGATAAATATAATGTTTTCAACACCCATCTAGCTTATATTAACCATCTAGACTTCAAAACGAACAGTGGTTTTGCAAATATGAAAACTACCTAAAAGTGTCTAAAATCGACTGGAAATCACTAAATAAGCATTTTCAAGTTTTGTTGTTTTTTCATTGTTATTTGCCAAATTTTGTGAGTTTGTGTATTCTGAAAACGGTTGTGACTTCGATGAACGCTTTGATAAATATAATGTTTTCAACTCCCATCTAGCTTATATTAACCATCTAGACTTCAAAACGAACAGTGGTTTTGCAAAAATGAAAACTACCTAAAAGTGTCTAAAATCGACTGGAAATCACCAAATAAGCATTTTCAAGTTTTGTTGTTTTTTCATGGTTATTTGCCAAATTTTTCGAGTTAGTGTATTCTGAAAACGGTTGTGACTTCGATGAACGCATTGATAAATATAATGTTTTCAACACCCATCTAGCTTATATTAACCATCTAGACTTCAAAACGAACAGTGGTTTTGCAAAAATGAAAACTACGTAAAAGTGTCTAAAATCGACTGGAAATCACGAAATAAGCATTTTCATGTTTTGTTGTTTTTTCATGGTTATTTCCCAAATTTTGTGAGTTTGTGTATTCTGAAAACGGTTGTGACTTCGATGAACGCTTTGATAAATATAATGTTTTCAACACCCATCTAGCTTATATTAACCATCTAGAATTCAAAACGATCAGTGGTTTTGCAAAAATGAAAACTACCTAAAAGTGTCTAAAATCGACTGGAAATCACGAAATAAGCATTTTCAAGTTTTGTTGTTTTTTCATGGTTATTTGCCAAATTTTTCGAGTTAGTGTATTCTGAAAACGGTTGTGACTTCGATGAACGCATTGATAAATATAATGTTTTCAACACCCATCTTGCTTATATTAACCATCTAGACTTCAAAACGATCAGTGGTTTTGCAAAAATGAAAACTACCTAAAAGTGTCTAAAATCGACTGGAAATCACCAAATAAGCATTTTCAAGTTTTGTTGTTTTTTCATGGTTATTTGCCAAATTTTGTGAGTTTGTGTATTCTAAAAACGGTTGTGACTTCGATGAACGCTTTGATGAATATAATGTTTTCAACACCCATCTAGCTTATATTAACCATCTAGACTTCAAAACGAACAGTGGTTTTGCAAAAATGAAAACTACCTAAAAGTGTCTAAAATCGACTGGAAATTACGAAATAAGCATTTTCAAGTTTTGTTGTTTTTTCATGGTTATTTGCCAAATTTTGTGAGTTTGTGTATTCTGAAAACGGTTGTGACTTCGATGAACGCTTTGATGAATATAATGTTTTCAACACCCATCTAGCTTATATTAACCATCTAGACTTCAAAACGAACAGTGGTTTTGCAAAAATGAAAACTACCTAAAAGTGTCTAAAATCGACTGGAAATCACGAAATAAGCATTTTCAAGTTTTGTTGTTTTTTCATGGTTATTTGCCAAATTTTGTGAGTTTGTGTATTCTGAAAACGGTGGTGACTTCGATGAACGCTTTGATAAATATAACGTTTTCAACACCCATCTAGCTTATATTAACCATCTAGACTTCAAAACGAACAGTGGTTTTGCAAAAATGAAAACTACCTAAAAGTGTCTAAAATCGACTGGAAATCACGAAATAAGCATTTTCAAGTTTTGTTGTTTTTTCATGGTTATTTGCCAAATTTTTCGAGTTAGTGTATTCTGAAAACGGTTGTGACTTCGATGAACGCATTGATAAATATAATGTTTTCAACACCCATCTTGCTTATATTAACCATCTAGACTTCAAAACGAACAGTGGTTTTGCAAAAATGAAAACTACCTAAAAGTGTCTAAAATCGACTGGAAATCACGAAATAAGCATTTTCAAGTTATGTTGTTTTTTCATGGTTATTTGCCAAATTTTGTGTGTTTGTGTATTCAGAAAACGGTTGTGACTTCGATGAACGCTTTGATAAATATAATGTTTTCAACACCCATCTAGCTTATATTAACCATCTAGACTTCAAAACGAACAGTGGTTTTGCAAAAATGAAAACTAACTAAAAGTGTCTAAAATCGACTGGAAATCACCAAACAAGCATTTTCAAGTTTTGTTGTTTTTTCATGGTTATTTGCCAAATTTTTCGAGTTAGTGTATTCTGAAAACGGTTGTGACTTCGATGAACGCATTGATAAATATAATGTTTTCAACACCCATCTAGCTTATATTAACCATCTAGACTTCAAAACGAACAGTGGTTTTGCAAAAATGAAAACTACCTAAAAGTGTCTAAAATCGACTGGAAATCACGAAATGAGCATTTTCATGTTTTGTTGTTTTTTCATGGTTATTTGCCAAATTTTTCGAGTTAGTGTATTCTGAAAACGGTTGTGACTTCGATGAACGCATTGATAAATATAATGTTTTCAACACCCATCTTGCTTATATTAACCATCTAGACTTCAAAACGAACAGTGGTTTTGCAAAAATGAAAACTACCTAAAAGTGTTTAAAATCGACTGGAAATCACGAAATAAGCATTTTCATGGTTATTTGCCAAATTTTGTGAGTTTGTGTATTCTGAAAACGGTTGTGACTTCGATGAACGCTTTGATAAGTATAATGTTTTCAATGCCCATCTTCCTTATATTAACCATCTAGACTTCAAAACGATCAGTGGTTTTGCAAAAATGAAAACTACCTAAAAGTGTCTAAAATCGACTGGAAGTCACGAAATGAGCATTTTCAAGTTTTGTTGTTTTTACATGGTTATTTGCCAAATTTTGTGAGTTTGTGTATTCTGAAAACGGTTGTGACTTCGATGAACGCTTTGATAAATATAATGTTTTCAACACCCATCTAGCTTATATTAACCATCTAGACTTCAAAACGATCAGTGGTTTTGCAAAAATGAAAACTACCTAAAAGTGTCTAAAATCGACTGGAAATCACGAAATAAGCATTTTCAAGTTTTGTTGTTTTTTCATGGTTATTTGCCAAATTTTGTGAGTTTGTGTATTCTGAAAACGGTTGTGACTTCGATGAACGCTTTGATAAATATAATGTTTTCAATGCCCATCTACCTTATATTAACCATCTAGACTTCAAAACGAACAGTGGTTTTGCAAAAATGAAAACTACCTAAAAGTGTCTAAAATCGACTGGAAATCACGAAATAAGCATTTTCAAGTTTTGTTGTTTTTTCATGGTTATTTGCCAAATTTTGTGAGTTTGTGTATTCTGAAAACGGTTGTGACTTCGATGAACGCTTTGATAAATATAATGTTTTCAACACCCATCTAGCTTATATTAACCATCTAGACTTCAAAACGATCAGTGGTTTTGCAAAAATGAAAACTACCTAAAAGTGTCTAAAATCGACTGGAAATCACGAAATAAGCATTTTCAAGTTTTGTTGTTTTTTCATGGTTATTTGCCAAATTTTGTGAGTTTGTGTCTTCTGAAAACGGTTGTGACTTCGATGAACGCTTTGATAAATATAATGTTTTCAACACCCATCTAGCTTATATTAACCATCTAGACTTCAAAACGATCAGTGGTTTTGCAAAAATGAAAACTACCTAAAAGTGTCTAAAATCGACTGGAAATCACGAAATAAGCATTTTCAAGTTTTGTTGTTTTTTCATGTTTATTTGCCAAATTTTGTGAGTTTGTGTATTCTGAAAACGGTTGTGACTTCGATGAACGCTTTGATAAATATAATGTTTTCAATGCCCATCTACCTTATATTAACCATCTAGACTTCAAAACGAACAGTGGTGTTGCAAAAATGAAAACTACCTTAAAGTGTCTAAAATCGACTGGAAATCACGAAATAAGCATTTTCAAGTTTTGTTGTTTTTTCATGGTTATTTGCCAAATTTTGTGAGTTTGTGTATTCTGAAAACGGTTGTGACTTCGATGAACGCTTTGATAAATATAATGTTTTCAACACCCATCTTGCTTATATTAACCATCTAGACTTCAAAACGAACAGTGGTTTTGCAAAAATGAAAACTACCTAAAAGTGTCTAAAATCGACTGGAAATCACGAAATAAGCACTTTCAAGTTATGTTGTTTTTTCATGGTTATTTGCCAAATTTTGTGTCTTTGTGTATTCAGAAAACGGTTGTGACTTCGATGAACGCTTTGATAAATATAATGTTTTCAACACCCATCTAGCTTATATTAACCATCTAGACTTCAAAACGAACAGTGGTTTTGCAAAAATGAAAACTAACTAAAAGTGTCTAAAATCGACTGGAAATCACCAAACAAGCATTTTCAAGTTTTGTTGTTTTTTCATGGTTATTTGCCAAATTTTTCGAGTTAGTGTATTCTGAAAACGGTTGTGACTTCGATGAACGCATTGATAAATATAATGTTTTCAACACCCATCTAGCTTATATTAACCATCTAGACTTCAAAACGAACAGTGGTTTTGCAAAAATGAAAACTACCTAAAAGTGTCTAAAATCGACTGGAAATCACGAAATGAGCATTTTCATGTTTTGTTGTTTTTTCATGGTTATTTGCCAAATTTTTCGAGTTAGTGTATTCTGAAAACGGTTGTGACTTCGATGAACGCATTGATAAATATAATGTTTTCAACACCCATCTTGCTTATATTAACCATCTAGACTTCAAAACGAACAGTGGTTTTGCAAAAATGAAAACTACCTAAAAGTGTTTAAAATCGACTGGAAATCACGAAATAAGCATTTTCATGGTTATTTGCCAAATTTTGTGAGTTTGTGTATTCTGAAAACGGTTGTGACTTCGATGAACGCTTTGATAAATATAATGTTTTCAATGCCCATCTTCCTTATATTAACCATCTAGACTTCAAAACGATCAGTGGTTTTGCAAAAATGAAAACTACCTAAAAGTGTCTAAAATCGACTGGAAGTCACGAAATGAGCATTTTCAAGTTTTGTTGTTTTTACATGGTTATTTGCCAAATTTTGTGAGTTTGTGTATTCTGAAAACGGTTGTGACTTCGATGAACGCTTTGATAAATATAATGTTTTCAACACCCATCTAGCTTATATTAACCATCTAGACTTCAAAACGATCAGTGGTTTTGCAAAAATGAAAACTACCTAAAAGTGTCTAAAATCGACTGGAAATCACGAAATAAGCATTTTCAAGTTTTGTTGTTTTTTCATGGTTATTTGCCAAATTTTGTGAGTTTGTGTATTCTGAAAACGGTTGTGACTTCGATGAACGCTTTGATAAATATAATGTTTTCAATGCCCATCTACCTTATATTAACCATCTAGACTTCAAAACGAACAGTGGTTTTGCAAAAATGAAAACTACCTAAAAGTGTCTAAAATCGACTGGAAATCACGAAATAAGCATTTTCAAGTTTTGTTGTTTTTTCATGGTTATTTGCCAAATTTTGTGAGTTTGTGTATTCTGAAAACGGTTGTGACTTCGATGAACGCTTTGATAAATATAATGTTTTCAACACCCATCTAGCTTATATTAACCATCTAGACTTCAAAACGAACAGTGGTTTTGCAAAAATGAAAACTACCTAAAAGTGTCTAAAATCGACTGGAAATCACTAAATAAGCATTTTCAAGTTTTGTTGTTTTTTCATGGTTATTTGCCAAATTTTTCGAGTTAGTGTATTCTGAAAACGGTTGTGACTTCGATGAACGCATTGATAAATATAATGTTTTCAATGCCCATCTTCCTTATATTAACCATCTAGACTTCAAAACGATCAGTGGTTTTGCAAAAATGAAAACTACCTAAAAGTGTCTAAAATCGACTGGAAGTCACGAAATGAGCATTTTCAAGTTTTGTTGTTTTTACATGGTTATTTGCCAAATTTTGTGAGTTTGTGTATTCTGAAAACGGTTGTGACTTCGATGAACGCTTTGATAAATATAATGTTTTCAACACCCATCTAGCTTATATTAACCATCTAGACTTCAAAACGATCAGTGGTTTTGCAAAAATGAAAACTACCTAAAAGTGTCTAAAATCGACTGGAAATCACGAAATAAGCATTTTCAAGTTTTGTTGTTTTTTCATGGTTATTTGCCAAATTTTGTGAGTTTGTGTATTCTGAAAACGGTTGTGACTTCGATGAACGCTTTGATAAATATAATGTTTTCAATGCCCATCTACCTTATATTAACCATCTAGACTTCAAAACGAACAGTGGTGTTGCAAAAATGAAAACTACCTTAAAGTGTCTAAAATCGACTGGAAATCACGAAATAAGCATTTTCAAGTTTTGTTGTTTTTTCATGGTTATTTGCCAAATTTTGTGAGTTTGTGTATTCTGAAAACGGTTGTGACTTCGATGAACGCTTTGATAAATATAATGTTTTCAACACCCATCTTGCTTATATTAACCATCTAGACTTCAAAACGAACAGTGGTTTTGCAAAAATGAAAACTACCTAAAAGTGTCTAAAATCGACTGGAAATCACGAAATAAGCACTTTCAAGTTATGTTGTTTTTTCATGGTTATTTGCCAAATTTTGTGTGTTTGTGTATTCAGAAAACGGTTGTGACTTCGATGAACGCTTTGATAAATATAATGTTTTCAACACCCATCTAGCTTATATTAACCATCTAGACTTCAAAACGAACAGTGGTTTTGCAAAAATGAAAACTAACTAAAAGTGTCTAAAATCGACTGGAAATCACCAAACAAGCATTTTCAAGTTTTGTTGTTTTTTCATGGTTATTTGCCAAATTTTTCGAGTTAGTGTATTCTGAAAACGGTTGTGACTTCGATGAACGCATTGATAAATATAATGTTTTCAACACCCATCTAGCTTATATTAACCATCTAGACTTCAAAACGAACAGTGGTTTTGCAAAAATGAAAACTACCTAAAAGTGTCTAAAATCGACTGGAAATCACGAAATGAGCATTTTCATGTTTTGTTGTTTTTTCATGGTTATTTGCCAAATTTTTCGAGTTAGTGTATTCTGAAAACGGTTGTGACTTCGATGAACGCATTGATAAATATAATGTTTTCAACACCCATCTTGCTTATATTAACCATCTAGACTTCAAAACGAACAGTGGTTTTGCAAAAATGAAAACTACCTAAAAGTGTTTAAAATCGACTGGAAATCACGAAATAAGCATTTTCATGGTTATTTGCCAAATTTTGTGAGTTTGTGTATTCTGAAAACGGTTGTGACTTCGATGAACGCTTTGATAAATATAATGTTTTCAATGCCCATCTTCCTTATATTAACCATCTAGACTTCAAAACGATCAGTGGTTTTGCAAAAATGAAAACTACCTAAAAGTGTCTAAAATCGACTGGAAGTCACGAAATGAGCATTTTCAAGTTTTGTTGTTTTTACATGGTTATTTGCCAAATTTTGTGAGTTTGTGTATTCTGAAAACGGTTGTGACTTCGATGAACGCTTTGATAAATATAATGTTTTCAACACCCATCTAGCTTATATTAACCATCTAGACTTCAAAACGATCAGTGGTTTTGCAAAAATGAAAACTACCTAAAAGTGTCTAAAATCGACTGGAAATCACGAAATAAGCATTTTCAAGTTTTGTTGTTTTTTCATGGTTATTTGCCAAATTTTGTGAGTTTGTGTATTCTGAAAACGGTTGTGACTTCGATGAACGCTTTGATAAATATAATGTTTTCAATGCCCATCTACCTTATATTAACCATCTAGACTTCAAAACGATCAGTGGTTTTGCAAAAATGAAAACTACCTAAAAGTGTCTAAAATCGACTGGAAGTCACGAAATGAGCATTTTCAAGTTTTGTTGTTTTTACATGGTTATTTGCCAAATTTTGTGAGTTTGTGTATTCTGAAAACGGTTGTGACTTCGATGAACGCTTTGATAAATATAATGTTTTCAACACCCATCTAGCTTATATTAACCATCTAGACTTCAAAACGATCAGTGGTTTTGCAAAAATGAAAACTACCTAAAAGTGTCTAAAATCGACTGGAAATCACTAAATAAGCATTTTCAAGTTTTGTTGTTTTTTCATTGTTATTTGCCAAATTTTGTGAGTTTGTGTATTCTGAAAACGGTTGTGACTTCGATGAACGCTTTGATAAATATAATGTTTTCAACACCCATCTAGCTTATATTAACCATCTAGAATTCAAAACGATCAGTGGTTTTGCAAAAATGAAAACTACCTAAAAGTGTCTAAAATCGACTGGAAATCACGAAATAAGCATTTTCAAGTTTTGTTGTTTTTTCATGGTTATTTGCCAAATTTTTCGAGTTAGTGTATTCTGAAAACGGTTGTGACTTCGATGAACGCATTGATAAATATAATGTTTTCAATGCCCATCTTCCTTATATTAACCATCTAGACTTCAAAACGATCAGTGGTTTTGCAAAAATGAAAACTACCTAAAAGTGTCTAAAATCGACTGGAAATCACGAAATAAGCATTTTCAAGTTTTGTTGTTTTTTCATGGTTATTTGCCAAATTTTGTGAGTTTGTGTATTCTGAAAACGGTTGTGACTTCGATGAACGCTTTGATAAATATAATGTTTTCAACACCCATCTAGCTTATATTAACCATCTAGACTTCAAAACGATCAGTGGTTTTGCAAAAATGAAAACTACCTAAAAGTGTCTAAAATCGACTGGAAATCACGAAATAAGCATTTTCAAGTTTTGTTGTTTTTTCATGGTTATTTCCCAAATTTTTCGAGTTAGTGTATTCTGAAAACGGTTGTGACTTCGATGAACGCTTTGATAAATATAATGTTTTCAACACCCATCTAGCTTATATTAACCATCTAGACTTCAAAACGAACAGTGGTTTTGCAAAAATGAAAACTACCTAAAAGTGTCTAAAATCGACTGGAAATCACTAAATAAGCATTTTCAAGTTTTGTTGTTTTTTCATTGTTATTTGCCAAATTTTGTGAGTTTGTGTATTCTGAAAACGGTTGTGACTTCGATGAACGCTTTGATAAATATAATGTTTTCAACACCCATCTAGCTTATATTAACCATCTAGAATTCAAAACGATCAGTGGTTTTGCAAAAATGAAAACTACCTAAAAGTGTCTAAAATCGACTGGAAATCACGAAATAAGCATTTTCAAGTTTTGTTGTTTTTTCATGGTTATTTGCCAAATTTTTCGAGTTAGTGTATTCTGAAAACGGTTGTGACTTCGATGAACGCATTGATAAATATAATGTTTTCAACACCCATCTTGCTTATATTAACCATCTAGACTTCAAAACGAACAGTGGTTTTGCAAAAATGAAAACTACCTAAAAGTGTTTAAAATCGACTGGAAATCACGAAATAAGCATTTTCAAGTTTTGTTGTTTTTTCATGGTTATTTGCCAAATTTTGTGAGTCTGTGTATTCTGAAAACGGTTGTGACTTCGATGAACGCTTTGATAAATATAATGTTTTCAATGCCCATATACCTTATATTAACCATCTAGACTTCAAAACGATCAGTGGTTTTGCAAAAATGAAAACTAACTAAAAGTGTCTAAAATCGACTGGAAATCACGAAATAAGCATTTTCAAGTTTTGTTGTTTTTTCATGGTTATTTGCCAAATTTTGTGAGTTTGTGTCTTCTGAAAACGGTTGTGACTTCGATGAACGCTTTGATAAATATAATGTTTTCAACACCCATCTAGCTTATATTAACCATCTAGACTTCAAAACGATCAGTGGTTTTGCAAAAATGAAAACTACCTAAAAGTGTCTAAAATCGACTGGAAATCACGAAATAAGCATTTTCAAGTTTTGTTGTTTTTTCATGTTTATTTGCCAAATTTTGTGAGTTTGTGTATTCTGAAAACGGTTGTGACTTCGATGAACGCTTTGATAAATATAATGTTTTCAATGCCCATCTACCTTATATTAACCATCTAGACTTCAAAACGAACAGTGGTTTTGCAAAAATGAAAACTACCTTAAAGTGTCTAAAATCGACTGGAAATCACGAAATAAGCATTTTCAAGTTTTATTGTTTTTTCATGGTTATTTGCCAAATTTTGTGAGTTTGTGTATTCTGAAAACGGTTGTGTATTCTGAAAACGGTTGTGACTTCGATGAACGCTTTGATAAATATAATGTTTTCAACACCCATCTAGCTTATATTAACCATCTAGACTTCAAAACGATCAGTGGTTTTGCAAAAATGAAAACTACATAAAAGTGTCTAAAATCGACTGGAAATCACGAAATAAGCATTTTCAAGTTTTGTTGTTTTTTCATGGTTATTTGCCAAATTTGTCGAGTTAGTGTATTCTGAAAACGGTTGTGACTTCGATGAACGCATTGATAAATATAATGTTTTCAACACCCATCTTGCTTATATTAACCATCTAGACTTCAAAACGAACAGTGGTTTTGCAAAAATGAAAACTACCTAAAAGTGTCTAAAATCGACTGGAAATCACGAAATAAGCATTTTCAAGTTATGTTGTTTTTTCATGGTTATTTGCCAAATTTTGTGAGTTTGTGTATTCTGAAAACGGTTGTGACTTCGATGAACGCTTTGATAAATATAATGTTTTCAACACCCATCTAGCTTATATTAACCATCTAGACTTCAAAACGAACAGTGGTTTTGCAAAAATGAAAACTACCTAAAAGTGTCTAAAATCGACTGGAAATCACGAAATAAGCATTTTCAAGTTTTGTTGTTTTTTCATGGTTATTTGCCAAATTTTGTGAGTTTGTGTATTCTGAAAACGGTTGTGACTTCGATGAACGCTTTGATGAATATAATGTTTTCAACACCCATCTAGCTTATATTAACCATCTAGACTTCAAAACGAACAGTGGTTTTGCAAAAATGAAAACTACCTAAAAGTGTCTAAAATCGACTGGAAATCACCAAACAAGCATTTTCAAGTTTTGTTGTTTTTTCATGGTTATTTGCCAAATTTTTCGAGTTAGTGTATTCTGAAAACGGTTGTGACTTCGATGAACGCATTGATAAATATAATGTTTTCAACACCCATCTAGCTTATATTAACCATCTAGACTTCAAAACGAACAGTGGTTTTGCAAAAATGAAAACTACCTAAAAGTGTCTAAAATCGACTGGAAATCACGAAATGAGCATTTTCATGTTTTGTTGTTTTTTCATGGTTATTTCCCAAATTTTGTGAGTTTGTGTATTCTGAAAACGGTTGTGACTTCGATGAACGCTTTGATAAATATAATGTTTTCAACACCCATCTAGCTTATATTAACCATCTAGAATTCAAAACGATCAGTGGTTTTGCAAAAATGAAAACTACCTAAAAGTGTCTAAAATCGACTGGAAATCACGAAATAAGCATTTTCAAGTTTTGTTGTTTTTTCATGGTTATTTGCCAAATTTTTCGAGTTAGTGTATTCTGAAAACGGTTGTGACTTCGATGAACGCATTGATAAATATAATGTTTTCAACACCCATCTTGCTTATATTAACCATCTAGACTTCAAAACGAACAGTGGTTTTGCAAAAATGAAAACTACCTAAAAGTGTCTAAAATCGACTGGAAATCACGAAATAAGCATTTTCAAGTTATGTTGTTTTTTCATGGTTATTTGCCAAATTTTGTGAGTTTGTGTATTCTGAAAACGGTTGTGACTTCGATGAACGCTTTGATAAATATAATGTTTTCAACACCCATCTAGCTTATATTAACCATCTAGACTTCAAAACGAACAGTGGTTTTGCAAAAATGAAAACTACCTAAAAGTGTCTAAAATCGACTGGAAATCACGAAATAAGCATTTTCAAGTTTTGTTGTTTTTTCATGGTTATTTGCCAAATTTTGTGAGTTTGTGTATTCTGAAAACGGTTGTGACTTCGATGAACGCTTTGATGAATATAATGTTTTCAACACCCATCTAGCTTATATTAACCATCTAGACTTCAAAACGAACAGTGGTTTTGCAAAAATGAAAACTACCTAAAAGTGTCTAAAATCGACTGGAAATCACCAAACAAGCATTTTCAAGTTTTGTTGTTTTTTCATGGTTATTTGCCAAATTTTTCGAGTTAGTGTATTCTGAAAACGGTTGTGACTTCGATGAACGCATTGATAAATATAATGTTTTCAACACCCATCTTGCTTATATTAACCATCTAGACTTCAAAACTAACAGTGGTTTTGCAAAAATGAAAACTACCTAAAAGTGTCTAAAATCGACTGGAAATCACGAAATAAGCATTTTCAAGTTTTGTTGTTTTTTCATGTTTATTTGCCAAATTTTGTGAGTTTGTGTATTCTGAAAACGGTTGTGACTTCGATGAACGCTTTGATAAATATAATGTTTTCAATGCCCATCTACCTTATATTAACCATCTAGACTTCAAAACGAACAGTGGTTTTGCAAAAATGAAAACTACCTTAAAGTGTCTAAAATCGACTGGAAATCACGAAATAAGCATTTTCAAGTTTTGTTGTTTTTTCATGGTTATTTGCCAAATTTTGTGAGTTTGTGTATTCTGAAAACGGTTGTGTATTCTGAAAACGGTTGTGACTTCGATGAACGCTTTGATAAATATAATGTTTTCAACACCCATCTAGCTTATATTAACCATCTAGACTTCAAAACGATCAGTGGTTTTGCAAAAATGAAAACTACCTAAAAGTGTCTAAAATCGACTGGAAATCACGAAATAAGCATTTTCAAGTTTTGTTGTTTTTTCATGGTTATTTCCCAAATTTTTCGAGTTAGTGTATTCTGAAAACGGTTGTGACTTCGATGAACGCTTTGATAAATATAATGTTTTCAACACCCATCTAGCTTATATTAACCATCTAGACTTCAAAACGAACAGTGGTTTTGCAAAAATGAAAACTACCTAAAAGTGTCTAAAATCGACTGGAAATCACTAAATAAGCATTTTCAAGTTTTGTTGTTTTTTCATTGTTATTTGCCAAATTTTGTGAGTTTGTGTATTCTGAAAACGGTTGTGACTTCGATGAACGCTTTGATAAATATAATGTTTTCAACACCCATCTAGCTTATATTAACCATCTAGAATTCAAAACGATCAGTGGTTTTGCAAAAATGAAAACTACCTAAAAGTGTCTAAAATCGACTGGAAATCACGAAATAAGCATTTTCAAGTTTTGTTGTTTTTTCATGGTTATTTGCCAAATTTTTCGAGTTAGTGTATTCTGAAAACGGTTGTGACTTCGATGAACGCATTGATAAATATAATGTTTTCAACACCCATCTTGCTTATATTAACCATCTAGACTTCAAAACGAACAGTGGTTTTGCAAAAATGAAAACTACCTAAAAGTGTTTAAAATCGACTGGAAATCACGAAATAAGCATTTTCAAGTTTTGTTGTTTTTTCATGGTTATTTGCCAAATTTTGTGAGTCTGTGTATTCTGAAAACGGTTGTGACTTCGATGAACGCTTTGATAAATATAATGTTTTCAATGCCCATATACCTTATATTAACCATCTAGACTTCAAAACGATCAGTGGTTTTGCAAAAATGAAAACTAACTAAAAGTGTCTAAAATCGACTGGAAATCACGAAATAAGCATTTTCAAGTTTTGTTGTTTTTTCATGGTTATTTGCCAAATTTTGTGAGTTTGTGTCTTCTGAAAACGGTTGTGACTTCGATGAACGCTTTGATAAATATAATGTTTTCAACACCCATCTAGCTTATATTAACCATCTAGACTTCAAAACGATCAGTGGTTTTGCAAAAATGAAAACTACCTAAAAGTGTCTAAAATCGACTGGAAATCACGAAATAAGCATTTTCAAGTTTTGTTGTTTTTTCATGTTTATTTGCCAAATTTTGTGAGTTTGTGTATTCTGAAAACGGTTGTGACTTCGATGAACGCTTTGATAAATATAATGTTTTCAATGCCCATCTACCTTATATTAACCATCTAGACTTCAAAACGAACAGTGGTTTTGCAAAAATGAAAACTACCTTAAAGTGTCTAAAATCGACTGGAAATCACGAAATAAGCATTTTCAAGTTTTATTGTTTTTTCATGGTTATTTGCCAAATTTTGTGAGTTTGTGTATTCTGAAAACGGTTGTGTATTCTGAAAACGGTTGTGACTTCGATGAACGCTTTGATAAATATAATGTTTTCAACACCCATCTAGCTTATATTAACCATCTAGACTTCAAAACGATCAGTGGTTTTGCAAAAATGAAAACTACATAAAAGTGTCTAAAATCGACTGGAAATCACGAAATAAGCATTTTCAAGTTTTGTTGTTTTTTCATGGTTATTTGCCAAATTTGTCGAGTTAGTGTATTCTGAAAACGGTTGTGACTTCGATGAACGCATTGATAAATATAATGTTTTCAACACCCATCTTGCTTATATTAACCATCTAGACTTCAAAACGAACAGTGGTTTTGCAAAAATGAAAACTACCTAAAAGTGTCTAAAATCGACTGGAAATCACGAAATAAGCATTTTCAAGTTATGTTGTTTTTTCATGGTTATTTGCCAAATTTTGTGAGTTTGTGTATTCTGAAAACGGTTGTGACTTCGATGAACGCTTTGATAAATATAATGTTTTCAACACCCATCTAGCTTATATTAACCATCTAGACTTCAAAACGAACAGTGGTTTTGCAAAAATGAAAACTACCTAAAAGTGTCTAAAATCGACTGGAAATCACGAAATAAGCATTTTCAAGTTTTGTTGTTTTTTCATGGTTATTTGCCAAATTTTGTGAGTTTGTGTATTCTGAAAACGGTTGTGACTTCGATGAACGCTTTGATGAATATAATGTTTTCAACACCCATCTAGCTTATATTAACCATCTAGACTTCAAAACGAACAGTGGTTTTGCAAAAATGAAAACTACCTAAAAGTGTCTAAAATCGACTGGAAATCACCAAACAAGCATTTTCAAGTTTTGTTGTTATTTCATGGTTATTTGCCAAATTTTTCGAGTTAGTGTATTCTGAAAACGGTTGTGACTTCGATGAACGCATTGATAAATATAATGTTTTCAACACCCATCTAGCTTATATTAACCATCTAGACTTCAAAACGAACAGTGGTTTTGCAAAAATGAAAACTACCTAAAAGTGTCTAAAATCGACTGGAAATCACGAAATGAGCATTTTCATGTTTTGTTGTTTTTTCATGGTTATTTCCCAAATTTTGTGAGTTTGTGTATTCTGAAAACGGTTGTGACTTCGATGAACGCTTTGATAAATATAATGTTTTCAACACCCATCTAGCTTATATTAACCATCTAGAATTCAAAACGATCAGTGGTTTTGCAAAAATGAAAACTACCTAAAAGTGTCTAAAATCGACTGGAAATCACGAAATAAGCATTTTCAAGTTTTGTTGTTTTTTCATGGTTATTTGCCAAATTTTTCGAGTTAGTGTATTCTGAAAACGGTTGTGACTTCGATGAACGCATTGATAAATATAATGTTTTCAACACCCATCTTGCTTATATTAACCATCTAGACTTCAAAACGAACAGTGGTTTTGCAAAAATGAAAACTACCTAAAAGTGTCTAAAATCGACTGGAAATCACGAAATAAGCATTTTCAAGTTATGTTGTTTTTTCATGGTTATTTGCCAAATTTTGTGAGTTTGTGTATTCTGAAAACGGTTGTGACTTCGATGAACGCTTTGATAAATATAATGTTTTCAACACCCATCTAGCTTATATTAACCATCTAGACTTCAAAACGAACAGTGGTTTTGCAAAAATGAAAACTACCTAAAAGTGTCTAAAATCGACTGGAAATCACGAAATAAGCATTTTCAAGTTTTGTTGTTTTTTCATGGTTATTTGCCAAATTTTGTGAGTTTGTGTATTCTGAAAACGGTTGTGACTTCGATGAACGCTTTGATGAATATAATGTTTTCAACACCCATCTAGCTTATATTAACCATCTAGACTTCAAAACGAACAGTGGTTTTGCAAAAATGAAAACTACCTAAAAGTGTCTAAAATCGACTGGAAATCACCAAACAAGCATTTTCAAGTTTTGTTGTTTTTTCATGGTTATTTGCCAAATTTTTCGAGTTAGTGTATTCTGAAAACGGTTGTGACTTCGATGAACGCATTGATAAATATAATGTTTTCAACACCCATCTAGCTTATATTAACCATCTAGACTTCAAAACGAACAGTGGTTTTGCAAAAATGAAAACTACCTAAAAGTGTCTAAAATCGACTGGAAATCACGAAATGAGCATTTTCATGTTTTGTTGTTTTTTCATGGTTATTTCCCAAATTTTGTGAGTTTGTGTATTCTGAAAACGGTTGTGACTTCGATGAACGCTTTGATAAATATAATGTTTTCAACACCCATCTAGCTTATATTAACCATCTAGAATTCAAAACGATCAGTGGTTTTGCAAAAATGAAAACTACCTAAAAGTGTCTAAAATCGACTGGAAATCACGAAATAAGCATTTTCAAGTTTTGTTGTTTTTTCATGGTTATTTGCCAAATTTTTCGAGTTAGTGTATTCTGAAAACGGTTGTGACTTCGATGAACGCATTGATAAATATAATGTTTTCAACACCCATCTTGCTTATATTAACCATCTAGACTTCAAAACTAACAGTGGTTTTGCAAAAATGAAAACTACCTAAAAGTGTCTAAAATCGACTGGAAATCACGAAATAAGCATTTTCAAGTTTTGTTGTTTTTTCATGTTTATTTGCCAAATTTTGTGAGTTTGTGTATTCTGAAAACGGTTGTGACTTCGATGAACGCTTTGATAAATATAATGTTTTCAATGCCCATCTACCTTATATTAACCATCTAGACTTCAAAACGAACAGTGGTTTTGCAAAAATGAAAACTACCTTAAAGTGTCTAAAATCGACTGGAAATCACGAAATAAGCATTTTCAAGTTTTGTTGTTTTTTCATGGTTATTTGCCAAATTTTGTGAGTTTGTGTATTCTGAAAACGGTTGTGTATTCTGAAAACGGTTGTGACTTCGATGAACGCTTTGATAAATATAATGTTTTCAACACCCATCTAGCTTATATTAACCATCTAGACTTCAAAACGATCAGTGGTTTTGCAAAAATGAAAACTACATAAAAGTGTCTAAAATCGACTGGAAATCACGAAATAAGCATTTTCAAGTTTTGTTGTTTTTTCATGGTTATTTGCCAAATTTGTCGAGTTAGTGTATTCTGAAAACGGTTGTGACTTCGATGAACGCATTGATAAATATAATGTTTTCAACACCCATCTTGCTTATATTAACCATCTAGACTTCAAAACGAACAGTGGTTTTGCAAAAATGAAAACTACCTAAAAGTGTCTAAAATCGACTGGAAATCACGAAATAAGCATTTTCAAGTTATGTTGTTTTTTCATGGTTATTTGCCAAATTTTGTGAGTTTGTGTATTCTGAAAACGGTTGTGACTTCGATGAACGCTTTGATAAATATAATGTTTTCAACACCCATCTAGCTTATATTAACCATCTAGACTTCAAAACGAACAGTGGTTTTGCAAAAATGAAAACTACCTAAAAGTGTCTAAAATCGACTGGAAATCACGAAATAAGCATTTTCAAGTTTTGTTGTTTTTTCATGGTTATTTGCCAAATTTTGTGAGTTTGTGTATTCTGAAAACGGTTGTGACTTCGATGAACGCTTTGATGAATATAATGTTTTCAACACCCATCTAGCTTATATTAACCATCTAGACTTCAAAACGAACAGTGGTTTTGCAAAAATGAAAACTACCTAAAAGTGTCTAAAATCGACTGGAAATCACCAAACAAGCATTTTCAAGTTTTGTTGTTTTTTCATGGTTATTTGCCAAATTTTTCGAGTTAGTGTATTCTGAAAACGGTTGTGACTTCGATGAACGCATTGATAAATATAATGTTTTCAACACCCATCTAGCTTATATTAACCATCTAGACTTCAAAACGAACAGTGGTTTTGCAAAAATGAAAACTACCTAAAAGTGTCTAAAATCGACTGGAAATCACGAAATGAGCATTTTCATGTTTTGTTGTTTTTTCATGGTTATTTCCCAAATTTTGTGAGTTTGTGTATTCTGAAAACGGTTGTGACTTCGATGAACGCTTTGATAAATATAATGTTTTCAACACCCATCTAGCTTATATTAACCATCTAGAATTCAAAACGATCAGTGGTTTTGCAAAAATGAAAACTACCTAAAAGTGTCTAAAATCGACTGGAAATCACGAAATAAGCATTTTCAAGTTTTGTTGTTTTTTCATGGTTATTTGCCAAATTTTTCGAGTTAGTGTATTCTGAAAACGGTTGTGACTTCGATGAACGCATTGATAAATATAATGTTTTCAACACCCATCTTGCTTATATTAACCATCTAGACTTCAAAACGAACAGTGGTTTTGCAAAAATGAAAACTACCTAAAAGTGTCTAAAATCGACTGGAAATCACGAAATAAGCATTTTCAAGTTATGTTGTTTTTTCATGGTTATTTGCCAAATTTTGTGAGTTTGTGTATTCTGAAAACGGTTGTGACTTCGATGAACGCTTTGATAAATATAATGTTTTCAACACCCATCTAGCTTATATTAACCATCTAGACTTCAAAACGAACAGTGGTTTTGCAAAAATGAAAACTACCTAAAAGTGTCTAAAATCGACTGGAAATCACGAAATAAGCATTTTCAAGTTTTGTTGTTTTTTCATGGTTATTTGCCAAATTTTGTGAGTTTGTGTATTCTGAAAACGGTTGTGACTTCGATGAACGCTTTGATGAATATAATGTTTTCAACACCCATCTAGCTTATATTAACCATCTAGACTTCAAAACGAACAGTGGTTTTGCAAAAATGAAAACTACCTAAAAGTGTCTAAAATCGACTGGAAATCACCAAACAAGCATTTTCAAGTTTTGTTGTTTTTTCATGGTTATTTGCCAAATTTTTCGAGTTAGTGTATTCTGAAAACGGTTGTGACTTCGATGAACGCATTGATAAATATAATGTTTTCAACACCCATCTAGCTTATATTAACCATCTAGACTTCAAAACGAACAGTGGTTTTGCAAAAATGAAAACTACCTAAAAGTGTCTAAAATCGACTGGAAATCACGAAATGAGCATTTTCATGTTTTGTTGTTTTTTCATGGTTATTTCCCAAATTTTGTGAGTTTGTGTATTCTGAAAACGGTTGTGACTTCGATGAACGCTTTGATAAATATAATGTTTTCAACACCCATCTAGCTTATATTAACCATCTAGAATTCAAAACGATCAGTGGTTTTGCAAAAATGAAAACTACCTAAAAGTGTCTAAAATCGACTGGAAATCACGAAATAAGCATTTTCAAGTTTTGTTGTTTTTTCATGGTTATTTGCCAAATTTTTCGAGTTAGTGTATTCTGAAAACGGTTGTGACTTCGATGAACGCATTGATAAATATAATGTTTTCAACACCCATCTTGCTTATATTAACCATCTAGACTTCAAAACTAACAGTGGTTTTGCAAAAATGAAAACTACCTAAAAGTGTCTAAAATCGACTGGAAATCACGAAATAAGCATTTTCAAGTTTTGTTGTTTTTTCATGTTTATTTGCCAAATTTTGTGAGTTTGTGTATTCTGAAAACGGTTGTGACTTCGATGAACGCTTTGATAAATATAATGTTTTCAATGCCCATCTACCTTATATTAACCATCTAGACTTCAAAACGAACAGTGGTTTTGCAAAAATGAAAACTACCTTAAAGTGTCTAAAATCGACTGGAAATCACGAAATAAGCATTTTCAAGTTTTGTTGTTTTTTCATGGTTATTTGCCAAATTTTGTGAGTTTGTGTATTCTGAAAACGGTTGTGTATTCTGAAAACGGTTGTGACTTCGATGAACGCTTTGATAAATATAATGTTTTCAACACCCATCTAGCTTATATTAACCATCTAGACTTCAAAACGATCAGTGGTTTTGCAAAAATGACAACTACATAAAAGTGTCTAAAATCGACTGGAAATCACGAAATAAGCATTTTCAAGTTTTGTTGTTTTTTCATGGTTATTTGCCAAATTTGTCGAGTTAGTGTATTCTGAAAACGGTTGTGACTTCGATGAACGCATTGATAAATATAATGTTTTCAACACCCATCTTGCTTATATTAACCATCTAGACTTCAAAACGAACAGTGGTTTTGCAAAAATGAAAACTACCTAAAAGTGTCTAAAATCGACTGGAAATCACGAAATAAGCATTTTCAAGTTATGTTGTTTTTTCATGGTTATTTGCCAAATTTTGTGAGTTTGTGTATTCTGAAAACGGTTGTGACTTCGATGAACGCTTTGATAAATATAATGTTTTCAACACCCATCTAGCTTATATTAACCATCTAGACTTCAAAACGAACAGTGGTTTTGCAAAAATGAAAACTACCTAAAAGTGTCTAAAATCGACTGGAAATCACGAAATAAGCATTTTCAAGTTTTGTTGTTTTTTCATGGTTATTTGCCAAATTTTTCGAGTTAGTGTATTCTGAAAACGGTTGTGACTTCGATGAACGCATTGATAAATATAATGTTTTCAACACCCATCTAGCTTATATTAACCATCTAGACTTCAAAACGAACAGTGGTTTTGCAAAAATGAAAACTACCTAAAAGTGTCTAAAATCGACTGGAAATCACCAAATAAGCATTTTCAAGTTTTGTTGTTTTTTCATGGTTATTTGCCAAATTTTGTGAGTTTGTGTATTCTAAAAACGGTTGTGACTTCGATGAACGCTTTGATGAATATAATGTTTTCAACACCCATCTAGCTTATATTAACCATCTAGACTTCAAAACGAACAGTGGTTTTGCAAAAATGAAAACTACCTAAAAGTGTCTAAAATCGACTGGAAATTACGAAATAAGCATTTTCAAGTTTTGTTGTTTTTTCATGGTTATTTGCCAAATTTTGTGAGTTTGTGTATTCTGAAAACGGTTGTGACTTCGATGAACGCTTTGATGAATATAATGTTTTCAACACCCATCTAGCTTATATTAACCATCTAGACTTCAAAACGAACAGTGGTTTTGCAAAAATGAAAACTACCTAAAAGTGTCTAAAATCGACTGGAAATCACGAAATAAGCATTTTCAAGTTTTGTTGTTTTTTCATGGTTATTTGCCAAATTTTGTGAGTTTGTGTATTCTGAAAACGGTGGTGACTTCGATGAACGCTTTGATAAATATAACGTTTTCAACACCCATCTAGCTTATATTAACCATCTAGACTTCAAAACGAACAGTGGTTTTGCAAAAATGAAAACTACCTAAAAGTGTCTAAAATCGACTGGAAATCACGAAATAAGCATTTTCAAGTTTTGTTGTTTTTTCATGGTTATTTGCCAAATTTTTCGAGTTAGTGTATTCTGAAAACGGTTGTGACTTCGATGAACGCATTGATAAATATAATGTTTTCAACACCCATCTTGCTTATATTAACCATCTAGACTTCAAAACGAACAGTGGTTTTGCAAAAATGAAAACTACCTAAAAGTGTCTAAAATCGACTGGAAATCACGAAATAAGCATTTTCAAGTTATGTTGTTTTTTCATGGTTATTTGCCAAATTTTGTGTGTTTGTGTATTCAGAAAACGGTTGTGACTTCGATGAACGCTTTGATAAATATAATGTTTTCAACACCCATCTAGCTTATATTAACCATCTAGACTTCAAAACGAACAGTGGTTTTGCAAAAATGAAAACTAACTAAAAGTGTCTAAAATCGACTGGAAATCACCAAACAAGCATTTTCAAGTTTTGTTGTTTTTTCATGGTTATTTGCCAAATTTTTCGAGTTAGTGTATTCTGAAAACGGTTGTGACTTCGATGAACGCATTGATAAATATAATGTTTTCAACACCCATCTAGCTTATATTAACCATCTAGACTTCAAAACGAACAGTGGTTTTGCAAAAATGAAAACTACCTAAAAGTGTCTAAAATCGACTGGAAATCACGAAATGAGCATTTTCATGTTTTGTTGTTTTTTCATGGTTATTTGCCAAATTTTTCGAGTTAGTGTATTCTGAAAACGGTTGTGACTTCGATGAACGCATTGATAAATATAATGTTTTCAACACCCATCTTGCTTATATTAACCATCTAGACTTCAAAACGAACAGTGGTTTTGCAAAAATGAAAACTACCTAAAAGTGTTTAAAATCGACTGGAAATCACGAAATAAGCATTTTCATGGTTATTTGCCAAATTTTGTGAGTTTGTGTATTCTGAAAACGGTTGTGACTTCGATGAACGCTTTGATAAATATAATGTTTTCAACACCCATCTAGCTTATATTAACCATCTAGACTTCAAAACGATCAGTGGTTTTGCAAAAATGAAAACTACCTAAAAGTGTCTAAAATCGACTGGAAATCACGAAATAAGCATTTTCATGTTTTGTTGTTTTTTCATGGTTATTTCCCAAATTTTGTGAGTTTGTGTATTCTGAAAACGGTTGTGACTTCGATGAACGCTTTGATAAATATAATGTTTTCAACACCCATCTAGCTTATATTAACCATCTAGAATTCAAAACGATCAGTGGTTTTGCAAAAATGAAAACTA